>NC_090195.1:12193873-12390513 GCF_024679245.1 Pseudorasbora parva | reverse complement strand
AACAGCGTAATGATTCACACAGGAGTGGCAGTATTCTTTCATTCTGTAATTAAAACCATCCTGGTGCCATCATCTGTTTTTTGGAGAGCAGCCAAACTACTGTTTGGCATTAAAATCACGCCTGCAGAGTTTCCTAAAAAGCCTTTTTACAGTGTCTGTCAGCCAGGTTTTCCAGGTTCAGCTTTTGTTAATGAAAAAACGTGTCATTGCATTAAATATTTATAAAAGCCCCATCTTTGGGAACTGTGTTTTTAAAAGGAGAGGTTAATAGGATACATTTTCTAGGGCATTTCACTCTTAACGCTCTGCTCTGTCCAAGAGAGTTTTTAGTTTTTAAAATTTAAAGTTGATATGCATAATGATATTTTGTAAATACGTTTTGTACTCTAGTTAATTTTTTAATAATTTTAATCACGGGGTGTACCGCAATCTCAGAGGATGGTTTGTGTCATTAGTTCTGTGTTTTGTTAGCATGATTGCGTAATGAGTCCATCACGTAGTCATTAGTGGTTGTATGCTGTTTTCGGTTTGAGCTTTAATTTTATAATTGCACTTCGGTGTGCAATTGACTTTGCTATGGAATGAGCACAGCGTGATTGACAGTATATTTGGAGTTTCAATTAAAGCACGCAGATGGAAAGGTTATGTTAGAGGAAACATTGTATGTCTGTGACTGACCTTCACTAGTTCCTGCCATGCATGTTTTTGGCATATACACCATTTCACGTCATCTCTCAGGGCTTTGAAAATGGCTAGTTTGGAAGGCTTCTGGAAGCACTCCAAATCGCAGCTCATTTTCACAACCTGGCACACACAACCGCCATTGTACAACAAGCTGCTTTTTATAAATCATTCCTTTAATGGCTGAGTAATTATTTTCATGTTAGAGATGCTGGAGCACTGTGGCAGATGTTTGTGTAACGTTCACAGCGTTCCAACAGTTTTACTTCTCTGTAATGCAAGTTTCCACCTGCTCATGGGGCCCGGGGCACTATTCCAGTTATTTTGAAAAAGTGCAATAACGACTTTTTTCTCATTCTTTCAGACGGATTGACTACAAATTAAAGAGAAAGGACAGCACCAAGTCCCTCCTCATCAAAACTGAACAGCTGCTGAGGATCGAAGACCACGACTTTGCCATGAGGCCTGGATTTGGAGGTTAGGACGTTTTGTTTGCTCCAATGATCAATTTCCATCTCCATCCTGAAAATCACAATTAGAGTGTTTTTAATAAATCAGATTAGAAATGGGCTGTACCATATTCTCAAATCAGAGGACAGAACGAGGTGGGCGTTACCATCTCTCTATTCTGGGGAGAGCGGCCGGGGGTGACTTTGACAGGGGGAGTGTGGTCCTGAATTCAAACATGACCCAGATTGTGCAAAACACAAATTAGACAATGGGTGTTGAGGACACAGATGTGCTTTGGTGCACAGTAATCTGGATTACATCCCAGGCCTGTTAAAACAGATGGAAAAGTGCATGATGTTATACCATTTTTATACGTTTGAACACTTAAGACATGCATTTCAATATATCAAATATTATAGCAAGTGGCTGTTTTTAAACAAAAACAGGCACAAACAGACTTTCCAATATTTTTTTTTTTTTTAAAGTGGTCATGAATTGAAAAATAAACTTTCCCTTGAGCTTTTGATATATAAAAGGTCATGGTAATATAAGGATATCCTGTACGTTTCAGAGCTGAAAACTTCCTTGTCAGTCAAAGAAAAGCTTTTATAGACACCAGGCCCAGCAAACGATCGATTTCAGAATGTGCCTCATCCTAAAGTCATCGTGTGGCAAATCACTGCCTCTACAGAATAATAAGCACGTATAATTCAGTAGCCCAGCCCACCGACTCATTGAGCTGTTTGGATCGTGCTAGCCAGCAGCAATAAACATGCCGAAAAAAGCAAGATATTACACTATTCCTGGTTGTCAAAGAACACAGTAAGCTTACTTTGTATCCTAATATTAGGAATGTGTGGTTGAACTTTATTTTTTAATGAAGTTCCAGCTCACATGGGGAAGACATTATACATGTGTTTGCTTCATTTCACTCCGGAATCATTTGTAAACTCAGTCTCAGGTTGATACTGGATTGTGCCTTTTAGGATCCGAGAGGAATGGTGAAGCACACTTATGTGAGTAAAACGTGTTTTTTATATGTAATGGTATTGCATTGTTAAATATCGTTTTGATTATGTGTACGTGTCTAACAGAACATACCTTAGAACGCTGTCACAGACTGGAGAATCCCATATTTGTTGGTTCATTGCGATTCGGGGTGAGACTCGGACATGTATAGGCCAGGACCCGCAATGTCCCGGGGCTATGTGTTTTCCAGACGGGCTACTAAAATCTTACATTTTAGTATTTCTTTCTTGATCTGCGCTGTTCACTCTCTTGACTTGATATTTGAATGGGAAGCTTATATCGGTTGATATAAGCGAGAACCATGTGCGCACACACGATTCTGCTTATATCCACCGATCGAGCGGGCCAAGTAATACAAATATAATATTCCAATTAATTGCGAGTGGATGAGAAATGAATCATTGTGTTTGTAAAGACGTTTACGAGCATTGTGATCGAGAGAATCACAAATGTCATTAGTTGACCTCAGACAACAGTATAAAAATAAAAAAGCCAGTTCATGACACCTTTAATAGTATATGATTTTAAATTAAGTTTACTTAGCTTTAAATGATAAAACAATGGATATACTGGGGAAGTTACTTTTGTGCATCCACTCAGAATCATTTTTTTTATTGTTCTGTTATTGTAAAGATATTGTTTGAGGTTTTGTTTAAATACTGATATAGAAATTAAAACTAATTTGAGACAAATTGCTCTAATATCCATGAACATAAAAAATAGATTTCAGCACACTTTTAAAAAGATTATATGGACTTTAAAAGAATATACTTAGTGTGAACAATGTAATGTTTTTGGGCACTGTGCATTTTATTTCTATTTTAATTTCTATTGAATTTCTGTTCCCACTTGAGTACATGTTTGTGAGTAATTTTCAGAATTTTCTGTTGCCTGTGAAATAAGGTTGAAATGTCCTTTCAAATGTAACGACAAGCATTTTTGTTAAACAAATGCTTCTTTCTATTTAAACTTAAATATCATGTATTTAAATCGATTGAAAAACATGACTCATAATCAAGTATTTTACATGCGATTTAGTTAGTCAACAGATCAATAGAAGTGTACTTTAAAGCGTGACAAAAGATTATTAAAACAATGATATAAAATGTATCTTAAAATAACACTTAAATATGACATTATTACAAAAACAACTTTTTAAAAGAATGTTAAGAAACATAGCCATGAACTCTCTTTATTTACAATTAAGCACACTTCTTATTCCCAAGGGCCTCCAACAATAATAAAAAAATCAATCGGATCTCCTTTAACCATTAAATAATAATGATATAACAACAGATTTCAACAGAAAAGACACCATACACACATGTAAGCATAATTCACTGTATTGCTTTCTTTCACCCAGCAGGGTGACGCGCTGATCTGCAGTGCTTTAACTATAAAAGAGGAAGGAGGCAAGAGGAGGAAGAGATGTTTAGATAAGAGTGTGTAGGCTTTCTTTTACATGATTAAGGAGATCAAAAGGTGGAACCAGCCTTTGAATGGTGTCCTTCAGTCAGTAACCGCTGTTAATTAATGATGGGACAAATAGGATTAGAGTAACATTTTGAGCTCCATATGCTCTCTCTGCTGGAGCAATGGAGGCGGATTCTCATAAGTTGATATCAAAGGCATCGCTGTTGTCCTGAACTGTTATGCAAATGTATGGTGTCTTCTGCTTTGCAGGATCTGCCATCCCTGTGGGCATTGATGTGCAGGTGGAGAGTATAGACAGCATCTCTGAAGTAAACATGGTAAAAGTCCATATTCTCTTTTTATTTGAATAGTGCCATGTTCTGGCTCCTCAATGGTTCCTTTAATGATTCTTTAGAGCTTTTCACACTTGAAGTCAGTCAACCCTGGGTCATTCTAAACCCCGGGTTAACTGAATCCTGGTTTATTTTGCTCCACGTTTCACACTGCTGCTCATACTTTACCCGGGGTGAACAATTAATGCTGAGTGTTCAGAAATTGACGTTTCACATTGAACATTCCTAAACCCTGGGTTAATGTTCTTATTTGCGGTGTCAGTGTCATGATTGGATGAATGCAGCACGCTCTTCACATAAAAGCTCTAGCATTGCACTACCTCGTATTTCCCTCTGTTCTATCGAGTTTATACTGAATAGATACTTTGGACTAAAAAGATAAGAATGAAACGGTCTCGTCTTCACTCAAATTGTCACGTTTTCTGTCAGCAGTTTAGATTTTTCCTCTCAAACGCTGAAATTGCTGTTTATATACAATGTGCAGTGCTTCTGTGAATGTCCAAACCATGCAAATATGAGTAAGTAATTGTTTGTCTGTTGCTAAGCATCTAGCTTTAAAATTCAAACACCGCATTTTCATACTGTACAATTTTTGTACCGCAATGTGGAGTTAAGGGTGCTGTATGTCAGTTTTTGACTGTACTTAAACATAAAAATACCATAATATGTTTGCAGATGTTTAGGAAACATGCTCACATACTCGTTTCTCCGAAAAACTATGCTACAGCTATTCAGTTATTCTACTTTGAAATGTGCATTCTGTGTCAGAATGTCTGTTTTTTTTGTCTGTGCGATAACACGTTGCCAATTTATCCAATAGTATTTCAACACGACAGGTTGCCAGTTGATGTATTGTTTATATCGTCAGAGATCGCAGATTCTACCCGACCTAAAAAGCCTCGGCAGCCACCTAAAAATCTCTATGAGCGGAAGCACATTAAAACGCGGATAAATCAACTCAACTTACAGTGTGTAAGTCTCCTTGCCTTCCATCGTCAATTGCATTCGTTCCTGTTGCGTGTTCTTAAACTGGCAACCTGCGTGAGCGTCGAGTCTGAGGAGAGGGTGGGACAAATGTAACAGAGGCCAGAGTCACTGTGCAAGTAAACCTCACTCCTCTGACCTTAAGAAACGCTTTAGCGACTGACACTAGGGGTTGTAGCCTTTAGCCTCTTTGTTAGAGCGTCCGACTCTCAGGGCTTACACTGGTGTCGTGACCCGGATGGGATTGAGGTTTAAGGGGGTTAGTGTAACAGAGGCCAGCTAGTAGTCACTGTGCAAGTAAACGTCACTCCTCTGACGTTAAGAGGCGCTCTAGTGACTGACGCTAGGGGTTGCAGCCTTTAGCCTCCTTGTAAGAGCATCTGACTCTCATCGGACTCAAACCCGAGTTCGAGTTCCAATTGGAGTGGGCAGTTCGAACAGGAGGGGTTACACAGCCTAGAAATCTTGACGCACCCTAACAGCAAATCTAATCTGCCGCGAGTGTCATCTAGCAACTCTCAATACACTGTAATAACTGTAAAAGCCAAACTCTGGTCGGGCCAATCACATCGTGTATAGAGTCGGTGGGTGGGGCTTAACATAATGACGGCAGAGTTGCACTTGCGTGCTACTAGTAAACACCGAAGCTGGAGAACGGCGGTATTTCTAATCAGCTCTGACCGCGACTCTGGAAGACTTGGAGTTAAGCTTTTCTCTGAGAAAAGAACAAAGAACGGCACTGAAGTCATTCTTAAAAAGGGAAGATGTGTTCGGAGTTTTGCTGACTGGATACGGCGAATGTTTAATCTGTCAACGAGCTCTGTTTCACCTTTGTTGCTCTGGTTGGTGGTAGCGTTATCCTATCGCGTGCAGAGGGAGTTTGAAAGACAACCGTTTATCCCGCCCCTCGGATTGAGCCCTGTCAATTGTGAGTTTCCAGACCAAACATCTTGATGTGGATCTGGCTTGTCAGGCTAGGCTTTTGATTCACTGAAAATAAATAACTAATATATGAATCAATCTATTAACAGAGTTGAACATAACTTGGTTCTGGTATTGGTTTATACAAATGGATCTAAATACAAACAAATTCACAATGTATCATCCTATATAAATGTATTATTTGCAAACTTGTTTAGTATTTAGAAAATGTTGGTCTTGTAAAAGTAGGTTCTACTAGGTTTGTTCTCACAAAGTTAATCTCAGCAATATAAAGGGTCTTCCTGGTAAATGTCAACAACTTTTATTTGCACCAAAATGCCAGTCACTGCCCTTCCTGTAATAAGTTGTCGTGTTTATCTATAAGGTCAGTAAAATGTAAAGGTCTCTCTCAGGACTTCACGATGACCCTGTACCTGAGGCATTATTGGAAGGATGAACGCTTGGCTTTTCCCTCCAGTAACAATCTGAGCCGCACATTCGACGGCCGGCTAGTGAAGAAGATATGGAAGCCTGATGTCTTTTTCGTCCATTCCAAGCGCTCCTTCATCCATGATACCACCATGGAGAACATAATGCTGAGGGTTTACCCAGACGGCAATATCCTTTACAGTGTCAGGTAGAAGCCTGCAACCTCTTCTTATTCATTTCCTTCATATGTAAATGTTTTAATGCTGAAATATTCTCTTTACTTTAGGATTACAGTTACTTCTCTGTGCTCAATGGACTTCAGTAGATTCCCGTTGGACACTCAGAATTGTTCCCTGGAACTGGAGAGCTGTGCGTGTCCACATCTTCAGTTCTTGTGTCATTTTTATTGAGTATCACCTACGTTGTTTTTTTAGTTGATATTTTACAGGTCCATGATCATTTCATTAAAGGATGTGAAACATTTCTGCCACCATTTTAAAAATCATGGTTTCAGAAAGGTGCTTGCAATGGAAATATGTGGAGTAATGCAATAAATGTTAAATTTTACACTGCTGGGAGGATATAGCAACAGCATTTTATTCTGGCGTGAGACTAGTGTGACAAAAACTGGATCATGAAAGATCTTTAAAGAACAAAACTAAGCACACCAACAGACACCAAAGGACGAGACCTGACCAAGAAGACAGAAAACACAAGGACTTAAATACACATAGGGTAATTGACTACTAATACAATCACGGAATGAAGGAAATAGGAAATGAACCAAATACAAACTAAAAGTCTACAAAACAAGAGCAGAGTCACAGAATGCATTACAGCTAGAGTGCTTAAATTATTTCTAAGTAGCTATTTGGCTATTGGTTAACTTTATCCAGTCTACTTTTAAACCCATGGATGACAAGGAGACATTTAAAACAATTCCTTGCTGCAACTGCCAGTCAAAGCTATTTTCTGTAGAAACCATTTCTCCACAAATGCCGTCGTTGTAGATACTAATATTTGAATCCAGAAAATTACTCTTCATATTATCCTTGTATTTAAACATGAATTAAAAAAACAGGCACACACATTTACCTCTTTATCAGCTTTTGCTCTTCTGTCCCATTCAGATGCATATAATGAGAACGACCTCATGTTGTACTGGAAAAATGGCAACGACTCTCTAAGGACGGATGAAATCGCCCTCTCTCAGTTCTTCATTGAAGAGTTCCACCCTTCACACGGTCTGGCCTTGTACAGCAGCACAGGTAAGAGACGCCCTTTTCTCTCTTCTTCTGTGTATTCATGCTACGACAAGTCTTGTGTGTTTGCTATAGTAGTAATATATCAGTAGGTCATTAATTACAGGCTTTACATGTGCTTCTGTTAGGCTGGTACAACAGGCTCTACATCAACTTCATCCTCAGAAGACACATATTCTTCTTCATGCTTCAAACGTATTTTCCCACTATGCTGATGGTGGTGCTGTCTTGGGTGTCTTTTTGGATCGACAGGCGGGCTGTACCGGCCCGTGTTTCACTTGGTGTGTAACACTTGTCCACACACATGCACTAGGGGGAAATCTCATAAATGATCTCGTCTTGTAAATCAATATAGTGTCACTCTGATAGTGTCTGCATGACATTGAGCCTTGTTAGACTGCGGCCCAGTGTGATGAACTTTTAACTTTCCTCATAATCGCTTAATAGTCTGGTGCTGTTCGGTCATTATTTAACAAAACATGTTAAGTGTGTTTTTCTTTTACTTTATCGGAATGGTACAAAACTTGGTAAAGATTTTGGCATTTACTGTGACACACACACACACACACACACACACACACACACACACACACAACAAAAACTATGGACATGATTCGAAAAGGTTAAATTGTCCTGAAAAAATAGTCACACTTTTATTGTTTGTGGTCAAATGTGACCACATTGGAAAAAATAAGAGACAAAATTCATCCATTGGAAACGTTTGGCACTGGGCACAAACACATTTCTACTGAAAGCAATTTTTTTGCGATATCAACCTCAAATTTTAAGTTTCCCCTTCAGCAATAATCTACCAAAGTCTGCACCTGAGCCCCAAAGCATTCAAGATTTATGACAGTTTAAATACAATCATTTCATTGAAATAGAGATAAAACGTACGCAAAAAACGCAAACCGCACCAGAGGGTTAAGTCATAATACTTTTCCCAAGATGAAAAGATTTGATTAGAAAATGCAGTTGTCAGTCTTATTAAATAAGTTTGTTGGCCTGAAGACACGTTTGCAGTCTTTTGTCTAATGTCTGGCAAGGAGAACAGCTCAATTAATGCTTCAATGTGCTCACTCGACGATCGTTTCACACTTTTGAATGTAACCAATAATAACCAAGCTATGTGTTTAATGCAAATGTTTATCACTAGAAAACAGCCTATAGCCTATATTTTTGTTGTGTTTACAGTGGGTAGCGCCATCATTATGAAATCTCATTGGTCTTTTTCTGATTGGGTGCGATTGTTAGGCGGTGATAGTTTTTTTTCCGTTCTTTTTTTCACTTGTTGCTGGTAATGTTACCCTAGGCTAGCCCTAAATTCTGATTGGTTGGGAGAAATCAACAAAGATGTTGATCAAGAAAGCACTGCATTTTGTAACAGTATCAATCTAAACGCGCTGCCACATTAGTGAAATTATGTGGACATAAAAAGTCCATTGTCTCTCTGTTGTCAATAGTGTAGCATTGCAAAGTATGCCTGGGGAAATATTTCGCCATCACACAAAATTCCTGAACACATGGATTCCTTTTGAAATGACTGGACTTCACCTGCGAAAATTCCCTGAACAATGAACAACTGTAACCGCACTTAACACCGCATCAGAGTACAGTACAACCAAGATGTTTTTTTAAGCACAATGTGTGTCTCTGCATGTGTGTTCAATCCAGGCATCACCACAGTGTTGACTATGTCCACCATTATTACGGGAGTGTCAGCATCCATGCCTCAGGTATCATATGTGAAAGCGGTGGACATCTATTTGTGGACGAGCTTCCTGTTTGTGTTTCTGTCCGTCATCGAGTACGCAGCTGTCAACTACTTCACCACCAAGGAGGAAATGAAGAAACTCAAACAATTAAAGGTCAAAGTTCATGACATTCTCGGTTCATTGACTCTAGGGTGGATAAAAATATCAGCTATTTTCAGTTTTATGATGGATTTCCATTACATATCATGAGAAGATGACAAATCCTTCCCTGTTGGTAAAATATTGTAATAGCTCATTAAATGCCTTAAAGCACGGGTGCAAAACTCAGTTTCTGGAGGGCCACAGCCTATAGAGTTTAGTTCCAAACCTGCTCCAACACGCATACCTGTAAACTGTGAAGGTCGCGCCGAGTATTGTTAAATATGGAACGGAGGATTGCTCTTGACGCCAAGCAACTGCGATACTAGACTTTTCTTAAAGTTATATAACTGAAAACAAAACAGGGTTCACAACTTGTCTAGATATGTTCACCGTGGTCCATTTATGTACACAAAGAGAATAAACTATATACAATCACATCTTAGTAATACAGGTGCGTATACACTAATAATTTAATTCAAAAAGTAAAACTTGGAATATATTCTACATTCATTAGACGTTAACTAAAATATATCTAGCTTTTTTCCTTTTACTCTGATTATGGCTTACAGCTCATGAATCTCCTTCAGCACAAATTACTGCATCAATGTGGCGTGCCATTGAGGCGAGCAGCCTGTGGTTTTGCTGAGGCATTATTGAAGCCCAGGTTGCTTTAATAGCGGCCTTAAGCTCATTTTTATCTTTGGGTCGGATGTTTCTCATCTTCCTCTTGACAATACCCCATATATTCTCTATGGGGTTCTGGTTAGGCAAGTTGGCTGGCCAGTCAAGCACAATAATATCATGGCGAGCAAACCAGTAAGTAGTAGTTTTGGCACTGTGGGCAGCTGCCAAGTCCTGCTGGAAAAGGAAATCACTATAACTTGTCAGCAGATGGAAGCATGATGCACTCTAAAATGTCCTGGTAGACAATTGCGTCGACTTTGGACTTGATGAAACACAGTGGACCAACACCAGCAGATGACATGGCACCCCAAATCATCTCTGACTGTGAAAACTTCACACTGGACAAGTTGGATTATGTGCCTCTCCACTCTTTCTCCAGACTCTGGAACCTTAATTTACAAATGAAATGCAAAATTTACTTTCAACTGAAAAGAGGGCTTTGGTCCACTCCACTGCTACAATCCAGTTTCTTTTCTCCTTAGCATTATAGCTTCTGACGTCTCTGGTTCAGGAGTGGCTTGGCACTAGGAATGTGAGGCAGTTGGGCAGTTGAGGCAGTTGTAGCCCATTTCTCATAGACGTCTGTGTGTGGTGGCTCTTGATGCACTGACTCCAGCTTCAGTCCACTTCTTGTGAAGCTCTCCCAAGTTCTTGTATCGGCCTTGTTTGAAAATCTTCTCAAGGCTGCGGTCATCAATGTAGCTTGTGCACCTTTTCCTGCCACACTGCCACAGATTAGATTACATTTTCACTTTCTTAAATAACTGATGAAAAATATTGTACTTTATGATATTCAATAAGTTGAAACCCAGAAATTAGAATTGGCATGCCACAAATCGTAGTATGTTGAAATGAGAATTCCAAAGATACCCAGATGGTATACTCGTTACCAGTTAGAATCCGAAATGCAGATCCATGCACACTCTAACGACTAATATTCGCACAACTCATTGCACATTGGACAAGGATTTGATTAGAATCTGACCACTGCGCAGCTATGACACAACCGGCCTTCAAAGGATCCAGCCTTCTGAATTGGGACGCAGCTGCAGTTTTCCAATAAGCCTGAAGGACTTGATTAGCTGGATCAGGTGTGTTTAATTAGGGTTGAAGCTCTGCGTGGCTATGGCCTTCCAGGAGTTTTGCACCCCTGCCTCAAAGGGATAGTTCAGCTATAAATGGACATAGGACAGAATTAAAAAAATATTAAAGATTCATATGTATTTAATCTACAGTCATGTCCTAAATGGACAAAAAGCCAAACAACTAAATGTACGCACTAAATTTTAAACCTTAAGTTAAACACTACCTGTCTGTGACACAATTTCAGTGGTTTACTGATGGGCAATTTTGATTTAGATCAAAATTTAAAATAAAATTTAAATCAAATATGGTGCTTATAGACTTCAATAACATCAAACATTTTCTGTCCTTGATTATCAAACATGATGTGAACGCTTTTTAACTTGTCTCTTGAACTTCCATAATATGTGGAATATATTATACTTTGAAAGATCTTACCACATAAATTCCAGAAAAAGTGTATTGTTATTGTCTCCTACAGCTTTCAGAATACGATGCATCTCAAGCCATGGCTTTCGATGGATGTTTCCATGACCAGGACATAGAGCTCAGCTCATTTCCTCGGCTGTCTGACCTAAACACGGACCCATGCGTGTCCTCGCAGAACTCCACAACGCCTGACCTCCCTCCCTTCCTGGGCACGCGCCTCCGTCGACGGCGTTCTATCCGCCAAAGTGTCAACCATATCATGAACAATAGTTACAAGATAGACTCCTATTCCAGATTTTTCTTTCCTTTAGCATACTTTCTCTTCAATATCATCTACTGGAGCATCTACTCCTGAGGGAGAGAAAACTGGCCAGCTCAGAGTTCATAAGACTTTCTGAATGAGTGTGATCACATGCCACAATTATAGAATTTACACTCCCACACACAAAAACTGTATCATAGGAAGAAAAAGAGTATAATAAATTATTTATTATGTTAGAATCTCAGATTCCTAACTTTCCTAAATTGTACAAAAGTGAAATAACATAAATTCATTAAACTACATACAGTGTTAAAATAAATTGATTGAACAGAACTATAATTGGCTAAACAGAACCTACTCAAAGACAATTTCAGACAGATTTGATTCCATTTAACATATAATTTCAGATACATTAGCACATTATTGTTTATAATTCCTATTTATGTAAGGATTACAAAACTGAAAATGACTACAAGATGTGGAAAAACAAATAAACAACAATATGGACAACTGGACACACTGATTTTTTCAGTCTTTCTTCAACATATCTGACAGATTGATATGGTCTTTAAGACAGAATTTCAGGCCAAAAAATTCTTCATTTTAAATGGAGTCCTTCATTAATTATAAAGCATCATTTTTTTTCAAGTACCACTGGCATCATCTGAGCTCAAAATATTATCATTATTATTGTTTAATACTGTTCACTGAAAATATATAGGACTTTAAAACCCTTTACACTGTAAAAATGGGGTGCAATATAAGGCTTCTGCTATATTTTTACGCATTGCCTCCCATAGGTCCTTTCTCTTCCAATTCATTCCTCAGCTGTGAGCAGCCTCGTTCAATAACAAACAAAATGCTTTACAGAATGTAACGCTCATTCAGAGAAACTGAAGACAGAAGACAATTTTTTTTATAGAGTCACTAGATTCACATCTTGGTAATACATTTTTCAGGCTAGAAACTGAATATTTAATGGTCTGTTTCTTCACCTGTTTTCCTATCTTGGTTTACAATCCTACTCCAAAAACTACACGGATCTGAGTCGTGGACCGAGTTGACTGTTGATCTCATTGAGGAGCACATCGTCATTCACTTCCCCTGACATGATCAGACTGTCGTCTATTGGTGAGCCTGTAACATGAAGTTTAACATTGATTAAAACATTCTTGATTTTTATTTGTACATTTCTTGCCAGATTTTAGTTGCCGAAGTGAGCAGAACTGACCAATGCCTTGGGATGGCACAGATTCATTGCTGCTCACTGAGCTTCGTGGTGCACTGGGGGTCCCTGAATTGGATGTAACCGCCGTCAGAATCGAACTCTTCTTGTTGTTGCTCTGTGTGGCTGTCCGACTCCACTCTGGAGAAAAAAAATGTTTGAGAGGTAAAATGGAGATGCCCATAAATCTAGTTACGGTAACATGCAGCCAGGTTTTAGCTTGGTAAAGGTATACCTGAATTTTCAGCCAATCGTAACCTGCCACAGCAGAGGTACATTCTCCACTGTTTACGGACAGTTTCCTTCAGAGCACAGTGGAAAACAAAAATAAAAAATCCTGAGAGAAAGAGAGCAAGAAAAAAATACTTTTCCATCAAGCGCTCAAGGTAATTGCATTATTGCATTGAAAAAAAATTTTTTATGCTTGCTTTTATGCATAAAGCAAATGATATAATATTGTTTCTCACCCTGTAGGGAATTTGTTATGGCAAACAGGTACATGAAGGCCAAATTGACGGGACCCCAGGCAAAAAAGGCAAAGCCCCATGTGAGCCCCAGCAGGAAAGTGAGTCCTGCGATGCTACGAAGGTCCTGCAAGCCGCTGCGGTACTGATTATTGTGGGGGTTTTGCCGCTTGATTCGTCTCAGATGGACCATCACCACCACAAACATGGCCAGGTTCAGCACAAATATGATGCAGAAGTATGCCACAACAGCTACATAGAATGCTATGTCATTCTTCAGCCAACAACTGGAAGAGAGAAATATAGAACCATCAAGAGCAAAGACATAATGAAGAGTGGTGCCTTTAAATTCGGAGTTGAATACTTACAAATCTTCTGTAGTTCCATCAGAAAACTTCCCATAGCTTATTAGGCCATAGTTGTCTTTGTTTACCGCAATCACAATAATGACGACAACCAAAGGGATTCCTGCAATAACACATCGCAGAATTAAATCAGCAATCATCTACAGCCACAACCCCCAGGGCTCATTTAGCAGCTGAACTCACCCCAGCCTGCCAGAGAAAACTTCAGCATGTATCTGGACATGAAGTTGTTGAAGACTTTGACGATGGCCAGGTACATATGCAGAGCCTCCAGCCCCATCCAGGTGAAGCAGACCAACAGGAAGTAGTGCAGGAAGAATGCTGTAGAAATGCACAGGCCTACTGCATTTGGGTACAACGCTAGCCACGAGTCCAACAAGAACACCAGGTTCAAGAGCAGCAGGGCGAAACACAAATGAATTAAGATCTTCGAAGGGATGTCCCGGCGGATTTTACTGGAATTAAACGAAAGAATTGGGTAAATAAATGCTTAAAATTAATAAATGCTTAAATAAAAATTAAAGTGTTATATAGGGACCAATTGTGATTTATCTCATTTTAGGGCTTACAGTATATACACTGAGAATGAGGATGTTACTCACTCAAATGCGAGGTAAGTGAGTAGAGTAACTGAGAGAAAGATGGCAGACACCCCACATCCAATGTAAGTGATGAAGGTTAAGATTTTGGCCTGTACAGGGTCATTTATGCCTTGCCGGCTAATATCCTTTGAAAACAAGTTCCAAAAAGATTAATGAGAGCATTGTATGACAAACCCAGAGATGTGTAATGCATACCTAATTCAGGGCTCAACAATAAGGATGGTCCAGTGTAAGAGAGTTTTGGTCCAGTTAAAAGTATATAGTACACAGTTTATTTAAAAAAATGTGTGTAAATTATTATTATTTGCAAATTGAATTTATTAAAATTGACATCCTATTTATTTAAAGAATCCAGAAAAATATTCAGCATGAAAACAGTTCAACATAAGAAATGAATCTTATGAACTAAAGAATGATTAGTAGAACGTGACACTGAAGACTGAAGTAATGATGGTTAAAAGAATCTGCTTTGCCATCACAAGAATAAATACAAAAGCATTTTTTGCAGTGTAGTCATATATTTTGTTTATTTAAAATATAATAGGCCTTTGCAATGTGCCTTTATTGACTATATTCTAGATTAACTACAACAAAAAAAGTTTTCCTTTGTCCTGTTGCTTAGCTCCATCTCAGTCACGCCTGAAGCTCAGCTCATTAAATGGGTCTTTTGTCTGATAAGGTGATACTCAGTAATATTCATGATCGTTCATGCCTCTTCACACATGGCCTTTGTAAAAAAAATAGTGTCTTACAAAATTTAAATCAATGTATTGATTTTATGTGAATTAGCAGGCTCAATGATTCTCATATCAGTTTGAAGCAAAAACTCTAGGCAACCACACCCATCAGTCAAGTTTTGTGGCCACATATCTATTGTGTGTTTTGAGGCCTTCATTTTAAAACATGTTTTTTTGTTTTTTTACAACCCATGCATAAAACATTATTCTGTCAAAAATGTCAGAGCATGTCAAAACTTCTAAAGGGCCCCAAAACAGCCCAGACTCCTAAGGGTTAAAACTGAAAGGAGTTAAATTGTAATAATAATTCAAAACATTGCAGTTTTTACAGAGTTTTTTAATCAAATTAATGCAGACTTGGTGAGCATAAGACATTTTACCAACCACAAATGCTTAAACTGTATCAGCGAATGTTCAGTGAATATTTTGACAGGCCAAAAAGAAAATCCATTGTTAAAGCCTGCGGTTATGACTCGGTTCGATTATAATCAGATCAGTTTGATCCATTATACATTTCTAAAGAGGATGGATGTGGACATTTTTGGGAACAATCCCACACATTGTCATACTTACCAACAGCACAGCAAAGCTGGTCAGGTGATTGCAGCTGCAGATGGTTTCGTTCTCGGTACTGCTGTTCTTGACATAGCAGCCGTTGGCATTCCAGCCTCCTGAACCTCCTAGAAAATCCAAAACACATAGGAATTATAAGACATTAATTAAGAAATTAGACAGATCACACATTTCATCCGGCTCCGTTTCTCGGGAATTCTGGGAGGTATATCCCACCGTTTTGGTCAAAGTCCCAAAACACACAGGAAGCTACATAGTTCCCCTGTGGAAGAGGATTTAAGAGATAGATCAGACAGGTTTCAGCTGGCAGTGACTTGATGTACAGTTAATATGTGAGCACACACACCGCAACGGGCTGTTTATTCCTCAGAGTAAACTCGACATTCTCCCTCAAGTTTTTGATTGACAGGTTAGCCACACTAGAACCCAGAATGTGGCTGTTCAGCATATGATTCAAATTTTTATCCTGTAGATACATAGAAAACAAAGAATAAACTAAAGAAAAAAGGCAGATTCAAATGTGACATCAGCTTAATTTCTGAAAAAGGTTTCTAGTCAGGCTGAAATGTTTTATGGTGATTTATTGTATCATTTTTGAAGCTTAAATGCATGATAAATGATTGGAAAAGACATGAACAACATAAGGGTGAGTAAATGACAGAATTTTCTTTTTTCTTCAAAAATGTTCTATTAATCTGAGGGCAACTGCAAAGGTTGTGTACAAACATCTTGTTCTTGATTTCTGATGGTGCTGCCACCTTAAATATATAAAATAAATCAACCCAGTTTTACCTGAAAAAATGTGCTTTTCTGAAAGAAGGTGAACTGGGCTCTTGAGGCTATCTTCTGTTGTTCTGGAGTGAGGCTCTCTGTCAGGGATGCAGGTAGTGTTATTTTGCCCATTAAGGAGGAACTTTCCACAGCCCTGACTTGTCTTTGAAATCCTTTAGTGACCTGTAAAACCCATTTTTTTTTAAAACATGCACCAAATTTGAAGTCGTTGTACTTCCAAAGTGTTAATGAATTTGCTTTGGAATTAATTACCTGTGGGTTTAAGGGATCTACAATTGAGAAGGATGTTGCCCCAAAATTGGTGCCATCAACTTTGGTCACAGTCAAAGCGAGTGAATCAAATACAAGGTTCTCAGTCTGGTCCCGAATCACAAGTTTTAGAGCCAAATTATCCACAGCTTTGATTAATCTACAAAACACAATGTAATATTTACATCCAATATTTCATGTTTGACAGTGTCAGACTGTTTTGAATGTTGTGTTTCACATGTATCTCACCGATTAGAGGATTCAGCAAGAGAATCTGTAGAGCTGTTTAGAAAGTTGTTTATAACAGACAGCACTGTTCGGCCCAGATCCAGACTAATATTGGGTGCAGAGAGAAGATTCTCTAGCTGGTTGACCAGCTGATTCACCTGAGTTGAGTTTAGAGATGCCACATTTTGTGTTTGATTCAGAAGATTGCTAGCCACTGTGTCTGGGCTTTTAGTTGTTGCTTCTGAAAAAGGAGCAAATTAAACGAGTTGTTGTTATAGATGCACATACTTTGGCCTTGAAAAAAATATTTGGACATGTTTTGATAATTAAATCACAATGCCTGCATTTCATTAAATTTGATACAAAATATTAAGTGGCATCTGAAAACATTTGCTAAAGACTTTCTCAGAACTTTTGTTATTGTTAAAAGATAATTCTACTTGGGATGATATTTTATGATGCAAAGAGATTGATATATTTAAAGTCAGTGGGATCAAATACTGTTTAGACCCCACTGAGTTTCATTTTATGAACAATAAAAACAATAAGAAATTGTTCCCAATAATTGTATTTTGTGTTCCACAGAAGGAACAAATATATAATAATACATGTTTGAAACAACATGAGGGTGAGTAAATAATGACCACATTACACATTTTTGGGTAAACTATCCCCTTTAAATAGGACTTAAGTGTCTCGGTACTATTGATGCCACTGTTGTGTATGCATGAACCTAGAAAGAGCACTTATATTTGGAATGTCAAGTCAAGAAACTAGAGTAAGTTTTAGAATGTTGAATCAAGAAACATAGTCAAACCTGAAGTTGTTGTCGGGTTAATGAAGGGTGTTGTTGGCACAGCTGGAACAGCAGGCCTTGTGGTGACTGCAGTTGTGTCACTTCTGTTAGTCGTTGGAGGTGGAGTAATGATTGGAGCTGCTGTTGTGGAACTGGAGCTGTTCTGAGGAGAGCTTGGAAGTATGGCTGGCAGAGAAGTTGTGGGGGCTGTGCTGCTATTTGTGACAATGCTAATAATAGTAGCATTTGTTGGTATGTTGTTTGGAATTGGACTGAATGTTGTAGTTGTATTACTGATTGTATTTTCAGTAGAGACTATTTCTATTGTGTCATTTGACTGTGTTGTGTCTGTTGTGACACGCTTTGAAGTGGATTCAATTGGCCCACTGGTAATATTTTCTGTTGATGGAAAGGTTGTTGTATGTATCTGTGTTGTGTTTGTGAAGTGGAATTGTGTTGTATTAACTGCAGGGCTTACTGTTGTGTTAAACTGAGATGTGCTATTGGAGGTCTCTGTTGTGTTGATGCTTCGATTGACATCAGTCCCATTGAGGCTGGTCTCATTCAATGGAACATGTGTTGTGCTATATTCTGATGTGCTATTGGAGGTCTCTGTTGTGTTGATGCTTTGATTGACATAAGTCACATTCAATGGAACATGTGTTGTGCTATATTCTGATGTGCTATTGGAGGTCTCTGTTGTGTTGATGCTTCGATTGACATCAGTCCCATTGGAGCTGGTTACATTCAATGGAACATGTGTTGTGCTATATTCTGATGTGCTATTGGAGGACTCTGTTGTGTTGATGCTTCGATTAACATCAGTCACATTCAATGGAACATGTGTTGTGCTATATTCTGATGTGCTATTGGAGGACTCTGTTGTGTTGGTGCTTCGATTAACATCAGTCACATTCAATGGAACATGTGTTGTGCTATATTCTGATGTGCTATTGGAGGACTCTGTTGTGTTGATGCTTCGATTAACATCAGTCACATTCAATGGAACATGTGTTGTGCTATATTCTGATGTGCTATTGGAGGACTCTGTTGTGTTGGTGCTTCGATTAACATCAGTCACATTCAATGGAACATGTGTTGTGCTATATTCTGATGTGCTATTGGAGGACTCTGTTGTGTTGGTGCTTCGATTAACATCAGTCACATTCAATGGAACATGTGTTGTGCTATATTCTGATGTGCTATTGGAGGACTCTGTTGTGTTGATGCTTCGAATGACATCAGTCCCATTGGAGCTGGTTACATTCAATGGAACATGTGTTGTGTTCAATGTAAAGGCTGTTGTATTTGATTGTGTTGTATTCAGCAAGGGATCAGTTATGTTGGAATAAGTTACATTGGGAAAAAAAGTTGTGAAATTAAGTGTATTTATTGTAGTACTGACTTGTGGTGTATATGTTGTGGTATCTGTTTCAGCATCTGTAGTCTCCAGTGTAGAATTATTCAGAAGTTGTGTTGTGTCATACGGAATGGCGGTTGTATTGAATTCAGTTGTATTGACAAGAGGTTGAGTTGTGTCTGATTCATTTATGTTAATTGGTGATTCTGTTGTGTGTGCTAGGGTTGTATCATTTGAGGTTTTTGTAATTGTGGTGGTGTGTTGTGTTGTGTTTAATGGGGGTGCTGTTGCATTTAAGTGTAATGTGCTTTGTGATGGTATTAAAAAGTTAAACAGTGTTGTATTTGGCGGAAAGGTTGGGGTGGTGAACTCTGCACCAGATAATTGAGAACTACTTGTGTAAGGTTTTGTCACATTTTCTGTCGTAACTGTTGCCATGACTGTTGTATGATTTAGTGCAGCTGAGTTGAGTGGTACGACAGTTGTATTAAGTGGAGTGATGGATGTATTAATAGTTGTTATAGTTGTATCCAGTGTTGTGTCTGTCATAATAGTTGTGTTAAATGATGTGACTGTTGTATTGACTAGAGGGATTGTTGCATTGTGACTTGTGACAGTTACTCTGAGTGTTGTACCTGTTGTATTAATGTGTGGTGTTATGCTGAGTGGTGTGACTGGTGTACTTGCTGTATGAACAGGTGAGGTTGTTATATTGTGAGTTGTATCTGTTGTACTGACAGGTGAGGTTGTTATATTGGGTGTAGTATCTGTTGTACTGACTGGTGAGGTTTTTATATTGAGTGTTGTATCTGTTGTATTGACCTGTGAGGTTGTTATATTGGGTGTTGTATCTGTTGTATTGACCAGTGAGGTTGTTATATTGGGTGTTGTATCTGTTGTATTGACCGGTGATTTTATTATATTGTTTGTTGTATCTGTTGTATTGACCAGTGAGGTTGTTATATTGGGTGTTGTATCTGTTGTACTGACTGGTGAGGTTAATATATTGTGTATTGTATCTGTTGTATTGACCAGTGAGGTTGTTATATTGGGTGTTGTATCTGTTGTACTGACTGGTGAGTTTGTTATATTGTGTGTTGTATCTGTTGTATTGACCGGTGATTTTATTATATTGTTTGTTGTATCTGTTGTATTGACCAGTGAGGTTGTTATATTGGGTGTTGTATCTGTTGTACTGACTGGTGAGATTGTTATATTGTGTGTTATATATGTTGTACTAGCTGGTGAGGTTGTTACAGTGAGTGTTGTATCTGTTGTGCTGACTTTTGAGGTTGATATATTGGGTGTTGTATTTGATGCATTGACTGGTGGGGTTGTTATATTTTGTGTTGTATCTGTTGTTATATTGGGTGACATTTGAGTTATTTTGACTTGTGAGTTTGTTATACTGTCTGTTGTCCTAACCATTGGGGTTATACCGACTGGTGGGGTTGATATATCAAGTGTTGTGTCTGTTTTATTGACCAGTGAGGTCAATATATTGAGTGTTGTTTCTTTTATTTTGACTGGTGAGGTTGTTATATTGCGTGTTGTATCTGTTGTACTGACTGGTGAGGTTGCTATATTGAGTGTAGTATCTGTTGTACTGACTGGTGAGGTTGTTATATTGTCTGTTGTACCTGTTGTACTGACTGGTGAGGTTGTTATATTGGGTGTAGGATATGTTGTACTGACTGGTGAGGTTGCTATATTGGGTGTAGGATATGTTGTACTGACTGGTGAGGTTAATATATTGAGTGTAGTATCTGTTGTACTGACTGGTGAGGTTAATATATTGGGTGTTGTATCTGTTGTACTGACTGGTGAGGTTGTTATATTGGGTGTAGGATATGTTGTACTGACTGGTGAGGTTAATATATTGAGTGTAGTATCTGTTGTACTGACTGGTGAGGTTAATATATTGGGTGTTGTATCTGTTGTACTGACTGGTGAGGTTAATATATTGGGTGTAGTATATGTTGTACTGACTGGTGAGGTTGTTATATTGAGTGTAGTATCTGTTGTACTGACTGGTGAGGTTGTTATATTGAGTGTAGTATCTGTTGTACTGACTGGTGAGGTTAATATATTGGGTGTTGTATCTGTTGTACTGACTGGTGAGGTTAATATATTGGGTGTTGTATCTGTTGTACTGACTGGTGAGGTTAATATATTGGGTGTAGTATATGTTGTACTGACTGGTGAGGTTAATATCTTGGGTGTAGTATCTGTTGTACTGACTGGTGAGGTTAATATATTGGGTGTTGTATCTGTTGTACTGACTGGTGAGGTTAATATCTTGGGTGTAGTATCTGTTGTACTGACTGGTGAGGTTAATATATTGGGTGTAGTATCTGTTGTACTGACTGGTGAGGTTAATATATTGGGTGTAGTATCTGTTGTACTGACTGGTGAGGTTGTTATATTGGGTGTTGTATCTGTTGTACTGACTGGTGAGGTTTTTATATTGAGTGTTGTATCTGTTGTACTGACAGGTGGGGTTGTTATATTGGTTGTTGTATCTGTTGTACTGACTGGTGAGATTGTTATATTAGTTGTTGTATCTGTTGTACTGACAGGTGGGGTTGTTATATTGGTTGTTGTATCTGTTGTACTGACTGGTGAGATTGTTATATTAGTTGTTGTATCTGTTGTACTGACTGGCAAGGTTGTTATAATTTGTGTTGTATCTGTTGTTATATTGGGTGTCATTTCAGTTGTTTTGACTTGTGAGTGTGTTCTATTGTCTGTTTTCCCAACCGTTGAGGTTATACTGAGTGTTGGAATTGATATATTGAGTGTAGTATCTATTGTACCAACATGTGAGGTTAATATATTGGGTGTAGTATCTGTTGTACCAACATGTGAGGTTAATATATTGGGTGTTGTATCTATTGTACTGACTGGTGAGGATTTAATATTGTGAGTTGTATCTGTTGTACTGACTGGTGAGGTTAATATATTGGGTGTTGTATCTGTTCTACTGACTGGTGAGGTTAATCTATTGGGTGTAGTATCTGTTGTACTGACTGGTGAGGTTAATATATTGGGTGTAGTATCTGTTGTACTGACTGGTGAGGATTTAATATTGTGAGTTGTATCTGTTGTACTGACTGGTGAGGTTAATATATTGGGTGTTGTATATGTTCTACTGACTGGTGAGGTTAATATATTGGGTGTAGTATCTGTTGTACTGACAGGTGAGGTTAATATATTGGTTGTTGTATCTATTGTACCGACTGGTGAGGTTAATATATTGGGTGTAGTATCTGTTGTACTGACAGGTGAGGTTAATATATTGGTTGTTGTATCTATTGTACCGACTGGTGAGGTTAATATACTGGGTGTAGTATCTGTTGTACCGACTGGTGAGGTTAATATATTGGGTGTAGTATCTGTTGTACTGACTGGTGAGGTTAATATACTGGGTGTAGTATCTGTTGTACCGACTGGTAAGGTTAATATATTGGGTGTAGTATCTGTTGTACCGACTGGTGAGGTTAATATATTGGGTGTTGTATCTGTTGTACCGACTGGTGAGGTTAATATATTGGGTGTAGTATCTGTTGTACTGACTGGTGAGGTTAATATATTGGGTGTTGTATCTGTTGTACTGACTGGTGAGGTTAATATATTGGGTGTAGTATCTGTTGTACTGCCTGGTGAGGTTTTTATATTGGGTGTAGTATATGTTGTACTGACTGGTGAGGTTAATATATCGGGTGTAGTATCTGTTGTACCGACTGGTGAGGTTAATATATTGGGTGTAGTATCTGTTGTACTGACTGGTGAGGTTAATATATTGGGTGTTGTATCTGTTGTACCGACTGGTGAGGTTAATATATTGGGTGTAGTATCTGTTGTACTGACTGGTGAGGTTAATATATTGGGTGTTGTATCTGTTGTACTGACTGGTGAGGTTAATATATTGGGTGTAGTATCTGTTGTACTGACTGGTGAGGTTTTTATATTGGGTGTAGTATATGTTGTACTGACTGGTGAGGTTTTTATATTGGGTGTAGTATCTGTTGTACTGACTGGTGAGGTTAATATATTGGGTGTAGTATCTGTTGTACCGACTGGTGAGGTTAATATATTGGGTGTTGTATCTGTTGTACCGACTGGTGAGGTTAATATACTGGGTGTTGTATCTGTTGTACTGACTGGTGAGGTTAATATATTGGGTGTAGTATCTGTTGTACCGACTGGTGAGGTTAATATATTGGGTGTAGTATCTGTTGTACTGACTGGTGAGGTTAATATATTGGGTGTTGTATCTGTTGTACTGACTGGTGAGGTTTTTATATTGGGTGTAGTATATGTTGTACTGACTGGTGAGGTTAATATATTGGGTGTAGTATCTGTTGTACCGACTGGTGAGGTTGTTATATTGGGTGTTGTCTCTATTGTACTGACTGGTGAGGTTAATATATTGGGTGTTGTATCTGTTGTACTGACTGGTGAGGTTAATATATTGGGTGTTGTATCTGTTGTACTGACTGGTGAGGTTAATATATTGGGTGTTGTATCTGTTGTACTGACTGGTGAGGTTAATATATTGGGTGTTGTATCTGTTGTACTGACTGGTGAGGTTAATATATTGGGTGTAGTATCTGTTGTACCGACTGGTGAGGTTGTTATATTGGGTGTTGTATCTATTGTACTGACTGGTGAGGTTAATATATTGGGTGTTGTATCTGTTGTACTGACTGGTGAGGTTAATATATTGGGTGTAGTATCTGTTGTACTGACTGGTGAGGTTAATATATTGGGTGTTGTATCTGTTGTACTGACTGGTGAGGTTAATATATTGGGTGTTGTATCTGTTGTACTGACTGGTGAGGTTAATATATTGAGTGTAGTATCTGTTGTACTGACTGGTGAGGTTAATATATTGGGTGTTGTATCTGTTGTACTGACTGGTGAGGTTAAAATATTGGGTGTTGTATCTGTTGTACTGACTGGTGAGGTTAATATATTGGGTGTTGTATCTGTTGTACTGACTGGTGAGGTTGTTATATTGGGTGTTGTATCTGTTGTACTGACTGGTGAGGTTTTTATATTGGTTGTTGTATCTGTTGTACTGACTGGTGAGGTTAATATATTGGGTGTTGTATCTGTTGTACTGACTGGTGAGGTTGTTATATTGGGTGTTGTACTGACTGGTGAGGTTAATATATTAGGTGTTGTATCTGTCGTACTGACTGTTGAGGTTAATATATTGGGTGTTGTATCTGTTGTACTGACTGGTGAGGTTTTTATATTGGGTGTTGTATCTGTTGTACTGACTGTTGAGGTTAATATATTGGGTGTTGTATCTGTTGTACTGACTGGTGAGTTTGTTATATTGGGTGTAGTATCTGTTGTACTGACTGGTGAGGTTAATATATTGGGTGTTGTATCTGTTGTACTGACTGGTGAGGTTAATACATTGGGTGTTGTATCTGTTGTACTGACGGGTGAGTTTGTTATATCTGTTGTACTGACTGGTGAGGTTGTTATATCTGTTGTACTGACTGGTGAGGTTGTTATATTGTGTGATGTACCTTCTGTATTGACCTGTTGGGTTGTTATAATAAGTGTTGGAATGAGTGGGAGGCTTTTCATTTTATTTGAATCAGTGTGTGTTTGATTGGTTGTACTGTTGATGGATGTATTAGATATTAGGACTGCAGGTGTATCAGAAGTGTTGACAATATTTATGGATGGTGTGACTGCAGGGTGGGTTTGGTTGGTCAGTGACCAGTCTGTAGTTACTGATGGGGAAGTGATGTTTGGAAATGTAGCACTGCGGTCAGAGCTTGTTATGGGAGGGACAAGTTGAGTTGTGTAGAATTTAGAAGGTGATATCTCACAGCTCTCATTTAAAAGAACAGCAAATGTCTGACCCCGTGTACTAAAAAACAGGATTGGAAAGTTTGTTTAGAAAGTGCTGGAACTGGAACAACATTCTTGTCACACAAAAAATCCTAACCATTAAATACTGCTAAAATATTTAAATGATAGGTTGATAAGAATGTTCAAACCACAAATCCACAATGACATAGAATTATATAAAAATTTTGAATAATTGAAATTGGACATGCAGTGTTTGTACAGTTTAAAATCTAGACTGAATAAAAGATTTACCATGTCAAATTGTCTTTGATATCATCGCTCTGGCTGGCACTGAGGTTTACAGAGACCCATGTAAATGTTGAGTTCAAAGGAATGGTTTCTGAATCAGTGGGCAAACGACATATGGCTGTATAGTAGAGAGAAAGATTTTTATTTTTACTGTTTACACCACTTGGATAAGCTGTAAATGTGGAATACCAATACATACAGTTCAACACTCACCTATTCTACTTAGAGGTCCATCAAAACTAATGTTGGTACCCTCCTTCCAAATAACAGCAATAGCAGTACTAACAGTACACACATCCAGCTGTTCTGACAGCTGCAGAGTCAACATACATGTGTAGAGCCTGAGGAATAATAGATGTGTTAAAATTAAATAAATGCATACAGACACTCAAAAACACACATGATAGTAAAACTTACCTTGTTGCATTTCCAAAACATTCCAAGTGTATTCCCTGCAAAGCATCAAACGTAGACTTTCAGACCAGATACAGAAAAACAAGATGTGTTGTAACAAGATTAGTATGCTAAAGATGGAAAACAAATGGATGTTTACCTGATACAACACAGATACTTTGGAAAAAGATTCACACAGAGACCTATGGAGATGGAACATTACCAACAATAAATAAATTGCATATAATAATAATAGGCTTACTCCAATACTCCAGTCTTAAGTGCCACATGACATGATCCTTCAAAAATAATTCTAATATGCTGTTATCAATGTTGAAAAAACTGTTATACTGCTTAATATTTTTGTGGAAACCACAATACATACAGACAATCATATTTTTTCAGGATTCTTTGATAAATAGAAAGATCAACAGAAAAGGATTATTTTAATAGAAATATTTGTAACAGTATACATTTCTTTACTTTCACTTTTGTAATCATTTTAATGCATCTCTCCTAAATAAAAGTATTCATTTCTGTAAAACAAATAAAAAAGTCCATACACTACAATACTGTTCAATACACTACTGTTAAAAAGTTTGAGGTCAGTATGTTTTCTTTCCGTTTTATATACACACACACGTGTTAGGGTATATTTGGCAGGAATTGCAGACTTACCCTGGAAATCTGGATCCATTGCAGGGAGTGCTTAACTGTACAACCTAATAGATGAAGCAAGAGAACTAATAAGCTATATCTTGCCATGGCTGTACCATGAAAATCTTTATTTGATTGCAATGTTTTTAAACTTTCTATAGCCATTTTAACTGTTCAATAAAACCTTTTATCTGAGACACTCACCATGTTCTGAACGTAGGTGAAATTCACATCTGGGCTTGTAATATTTAGACGAACAGCATAATATGTCTCTAAAAAGAGGTAGAGGAGAGAGCTTGGAGTCTGATTGGTCCGCAACACGTACAACATACTCATGCATAGATCCATTGTGTTTTACTAACCGTTGTTGTAAGAGACGTGACACTCACAATGTTGTTCGTTCTCAACTAAAAAAGAACAACATTTTATTTTTGAACATCTAATACTGGTATTAGTCAGAAAATGACGACCAAGTACAAAGAGTTATAACACTCACCGCTGCAGGATTTATCAGCAGCCACGTCATTAGGAACAAAGCCATTCTCCTTATAAGAGCTAATGCAAGAAAGAAAGAACGTTGGAAAATTAATAATACAATCTCAAATGTTGTAAATGGTAAAAACGTCCAAATTGCATGCCGCAGGACTATTGTAAGAGTCTTCAAGTCTGTAATCAGTAGCTTATTGTACCATGTGACATTTACAGGTCCCTGTGTCTGGCAGACACCATCGTAAGACATTGGAGATGTGCAGTGCACAAGACCATCTCCAGGGGGTGTAATACTGTGATCTGGGGCTGGGCACAGGCCTTTTCCTATAAACACAAGTCATTCTGTGAGAAAATTAATCACAATTAATCATGCATTGTCTTTTAAACTGCTGTCTGTGGTTTCCCTGGAGCTGCCAATGCTTATTCAAGCCCATATTTATATATATGATATATTTTGTCTCACTCACCCACTGTTTCTACATCTCCCAGAAGCTCGACTGATCGACTTATACTAGTACAGTTGTTCACCAGCTCACGGATGATGCATGTTTTCACGGGCTGGCTCAGTTGTAGAAGCACAGTGCAGTTTTTCCTCCTGTAAGAGTGGGGGCAGTAGGAGTGTTACTTGATGTTGAATAACAATAAGATCATGTTTGTTGTGTAGCTTAGAGATTTGGGTTAGACTTACAGGATGTTCTGCTTGTCTTCACATCTAACCTCAGCAGTCTACAGTAATAAAAAATACATTTTATAATGATGCAATGTTAGACAACATCAAAGTTCAACCCTAACATTTGAACCAAATAATACTACTTACCACAAAAAAGTCATTTTGGCTTGATGTAATATTTATTTTTGTCGTTGAAACTCCAGCAGAGCAGGCACTCGTATTAAAAAGATCTGAAAACTGAATATAAAGAGGGAATCATAAGAAATAAAAAATAAAAAACTATTTATATATATATATATATATATATATATATATATATATATATATATATATATATATATATAGAATGATTCCCTTATGATACTAACAATACTTATAATTACTATTAAAATATTATTAATAAAAAATACTCATACCAAAATTTGAACATCTCCCGCTGTCATATTAGGGCCATATGTCTCCACAAGCATCCAGTAGTATGATGCTGTGACGCAAAAAGAGAGATATTCTTACACATCCTCATAAATCACCAAACTGAATCTTAATTATGTCTTTAGAGAATAAAACAGGCATTGTCTAAACATTCTTACATTCATTAGCGCAGTATTGCGAAAAATTACACGGTACCACAACTGGATCTGGAACAAGTGAAAAGACACATCAAAGCATTGAACCATTAGGATTCATTTTATAATGTATAAATTATGTAATGTGTGGCAGAATGAGAGAACGAGGGTTAGGAATTTAATTTAATATCCTGTAATTATCACCGAAATAGAAGCCATCTGTCTTTTTCCAAAAAAGAAGAAAAAAGACATAATCAGAACGTAGTGATAATAGCTGTACCTGTGAATAATGCATTGGCCGTCGTTGTTCGTAGAACTGCTGTCTGATTGGTTACTTGAGTCATGACAGTTGGTACAGTGGGAGAGCTTGCTGTTGTGTGATTGGTTGTTGTTTCAGAGGTATCGAAGCCACTGACTGGATGGCTGATGTTATTGCTTGAAAGTGTCTGGGCAGATATAGATGTGCTCTGGGTCGTTTGAGTGGTTACGTAAGACATAGGTGAGGCCGTTGTTGAAGGCAACGTGTTTAATCCACCAGTGTTTGACATAGTAGTTGTGTTATTAATAGCTGATCCAGTCAGAGCTTCAGTGACAGGTGTAACGATTCTGTTTGATGTGGTAGTTGATGTGAGCGGAATTTGTGTTGGTGTAGTGAGATTCACTGAAAGTTTAGAAGTTGTTGTAGTGAGTCCTGAAGGATTCAATGTGGTTATGGCTTGAGAGTTTGAATCAATCGGAGTTGGATTGCTCTGTCCTGTGTGAAAGAAATGAAATGAATTAGACCACTAATACATTTGTTTTGACCACTGCATCATGTAGAATGCAGTTTTGCAGTCATATTAAGAGGAACATTCATAGTTCCTGTAACTACTGGCAGAAGTCCCCACTTTTGAGTGTTCTGCCAGGAACTGTGAATGATTTTTAAAAAGCAGTGTAAACAACAGTTTACATACACCGATAAGGCATAACATTATGAACACCTTCCTAATATTGTGTTGGTCCCCCTTTTGCTTCCAAAACAGCACTGACCCGTCGAGGCAAGGACTCCACTAGACCCCTGAAGGTGTACTGTGGTATCTGCTGAAAGAGACCACTGCCACCAGGAAATAATGTTTCCATGAAAGGGTGTACATGGTTTGCAACAGTCCTTAGGTAGGTGGTATGTGTCAAAGTAACATCCACATGGATGGCAGGGCTCAAGGTTTCCCAGCAGAACATAGCCCAAAGAATCACACTGCTTCCGCCAGCTTGCCTTCTTCCCATGGTGCATCCTGGTGCCATGTGTTCCCCAGGTGGCGATGCACACGCACCAGGCCATCCACGTGATGTCACATAAAATGTGATTCATCAGACCAGGCCACCTTCGTTCATTACTTCACATGGGCATCCTGCCTGGTCTGCAGCTATGCAGGCCCATACGCAACAAACTGTGATGTACAATGTATTCTGACACCTTTCTATCAGAACCAGCATTAACTTCTTGAGAAATTTGAGCTACAGTAGCTCGTCTTTTTTATTGGAGCACACTGGCCAGCCTTTGCTCCCCATACGCATCAATGAGTCTTGGCCACCCATGACCCTGTCGCCGATTGACCACTGTTCCTTCCTTGGAGCACTTTTGATAGATACTGACTA
This sequence comes from Pseudorasbora parva, assembly GCF_024679245.1. NCBI lineage: Eukaryota > Metazoa > Chordata > Actinopteri > Cypriniformes > Gobionidae > Pseudorasbora > Pseudorasbora parva. Next base: position 12,360,750 of record NC_090195.1, on the reverse strand, counting down.
CTGCAGACCGGGAACACCCCACAAGAGCTGCAGTTTTGGAGATGCTCTGTCACAATTTAGCCCTTGTCAAACTTGCTCAGATCGTTATGAGTGCCCATTTTTCCTGCTTCTCTAACACATCAACTTTGAGGACAAAATGTTCACTTGCTACCTAATAAATCTGACCAACTAACTGGTACATGCCGTGATGAAGAGATGAGCAGTGTTATTTACTTCCCCTAACATAATGTTAGTCTGTCTGATCGGTGTATATGCAACCAGGAAAATGGCCCTAGGGTCAGTTCCTGACAAGCCTGATTGTCTTTGAATAAATGAATAAATGTAGAATGAATAAATTGGTAATTGGTAAATGTAGCAAATTGAGTTTTGATGACTGTAGCAGTAGTGCTTTAACAGGAATTAATGAAGGTTTTAGCATGTAGGTTAAAAACATGCTAAAACCCTCCCAGATTTTCCATTTCTGGATTCTCGCCCTTTTGGCATTATTGCTAAAATTTCAAATAAAAAAGATGAATAGATGAATATTACACCTCACTAGTCTTGTTGGATGACTAGTCAACGATCCTGACCCATCCAACACCAATACAACACAAGGTAAATGGCTCACTGACTGAAGGTGATTTAGCAATCTCAGGCACACTCCAGCTATTGATATTTAGCAGCATCTTCTTACATCTGTTTACTGACCTTGGATTATGTTTGTCTGTGCACTGGTAAATATTGAAGCCAAAATTTTGGAGAGTAAACCTTAAAAGGAGGAAACAAACTGTCATTCAACACAGCACCAAACAAATTCCATGTAAATCCAAAATGCAAATGTACACAATATACACATATCTATGTAATATACATTTAAACTATGGCAGTCAACAGTTTGTAATAATTTAGACTTTTTATTGTTTTTGAATTAAGTGCCCACCAAGGATTTATTTATTTAATCAAAAGAATAAAATAAAAAATACAATAATGCAGTAATATTGTGTAATACTTCTACATTAAAAACGGTTTTCTGTTTAATATATTGTAAAATGTAATTTATTCCAGTGATGGCAAAGCTGAATTTTCAACATCATTCCTCCTGTCTTCAGTGTCACATGATCCTTCAGAAATAATTATAACGCTGATTCTGTGCTCAATTATTTTTGGTCCTCAATTATTAATAATGGTTCTTGGTTGAAATGTAGTCTTTATATTTTGCTGCTTAATATTTTTGTAGAAATCTTTATAATAAGAATAATGATAAATATTTTTTGAGCAGCAAAATACTGTATTTTTCATTGAATAAATTCAACCTTGGTGAGCATAACATACTTTTTCAGTAATACAGTTTTTATGGGTGCAGGTCACACAGTGTATAATCATCAATCAGATACATAGGTTAATGGATAAATGAATTGTATTGCATTTCATTTTTTAAAAAAATAATTAATAAAATTATATAAAAACCTACAAAAATATGTAGGTAAACCTACATATACAGTATGTGTATGTATATGTATATAATCAGATACATAGGTTTATGTATGAATTGATTTGTATGTTTATGTATGATTTAGTTTGACATATAATTAATAAAATACAAAGTATTGTGTCTTATGAATTATATATGTATATAATGTAATTTATTTACATGCTTATGTTTAATTTCTAGGCCTCTAATGCTGTTGGTGAAGCAAAGATGGAACACTTACTTTGAGATATTAGAGTAGACTCTCGGACAGTGGCTACACTTTGGAATGCTGTAAGAGGGGAAAAACATATATACTGACTGTATAATGCATGCATGCACGCACCTATACATCTATACATTTAATTTATTAGTTAAAAAACAAACCAAAGTTTAATTATACCTACCTATGTATGGATTGTATATGTATATACCTACCTATATTATTTTGTATTATTTTACACATTGTAATTATTAAGAACTTTTTTTCACAAAGGTTTTTTTTAATACCCATGAAAACCACATGAAATGTTCACTTCAAATCTCCATGACTACACCTTTCAGTTCGCTACATGGACCTGCGAATGATTCTGTATATTTCAAAATGTGTAATAGCTTAGTAGTAGAGTGATTTTTGTCATCTTTGATGATTAAGACGATACTGACGTGCCGACACAGCTGGTTTATACTCAAACTACATACATTCCCACATCCCTGTCCAATTTAACTTTAGGAATCACAAGATTACATAACCTACCCAGTGCCCAGTATTCAAAACATTAGTTTGCGTCACATACTATGTTTGCTATGCGCATGTCTTTTTAGTGCAGCATTCCAATGAATTTGAAGACAAAAGAATGAATTGCATTTGCAGAGCAGTGGAAATGACCTTTGACGTTAAAGATAAGCACCGTCATACGTTCACTAGAGGTGTTCATTTCAGGAAACTATCCTTCTAATGCAAATTAACTTGTAAAATATAAACGTAACAATGCTTTCTATATAATACAGGTGTGGTTACTAACTTTCTGTTTAGAGTTTTGTATTTATTTAGATATTTAACTTTGTTTATATTTATAGAACGAAAAATAAATGTTCTGTTAGTATATCAGGGCCTTAATGCTGTTACTCGTAATGACATCATTTATTTAAAACCCCCTTTTTTTGTTTTGTTAGAAAACAGGCAACTGTAAATTATGAATAGCTTATAGTTTGGGAAGTAACATTCCCAAGACAGTTACCCACCACCACACTACAATAGTACTCTCAGTGAAGTGAATGCACACTTGCACTGTACTTACTGCTGAATGGGTTCGTAGCTCCTGCATCACGTTTCACACGCAGATGCCCTACGCCTAGAAGTTGACATATAGAAATAGAATTGGCATGCACAAATCATAAAAAGTCAAGAGTAAGCGAGTGTCGTTACTACTGCCGTTCTTGTGCCCTGCATCAAAATCTGATTTGATCATTTCGATCAAGACATCCAAGGTTTTCAATCTAGCCTTGGCATCTGGGTGTGTTTTGAAATGTTTCAAATATCCTGTAGGATATTAGAAATTGATTTTACTTCATAATTTCCTGTTGAGGAGAAAAGGCCTGTGTCTTACATGGAGAACATAGCCAGATCTGCTGTGTATTTGATTTTACGGTTGACCAAAGGCAAATATAAATTCTTTATTCCAATGATACTTAGTTTGAACCAGGCCTATATTTGTTAAATCATTATGGGTTGAGAAAGACTGTTTACTGCTGCAGTTAAAAAATAATTAAATTAGGGCAGATTTCCTGTATACATATGCAAAAATGGACACCTTCTGATGCAGGGAACAGGCAAGGCTTGTGACTACACTGCTGGAAAATCCATACGTAAGCCAGTAACAACCTTTTGAAACATGATAACTGATTTCTAGCTGGTTCAAGATGGTCATTAAGCTAGTCATTAGGTGGTCTAAACTGGTCCTTAACAGGTCCAAGATTGGGCTTGCTCATCTTTAGCTGGTTCTCTTTAACTGATCCTAACTAGTTATTAGTAGGGATCTGCGAGACTAGTGGACTAAACCATACTGCTGATGCTAGTCCCCATTGGAAATACTAGTCGTTTACATTTTTTTGCACATTTATGTTTTGCTTTATATATATTTTAGGTAACACTTTACAATAAGGTTGAATTAGATAACATTAACTAATAATGAACTGCACTTCTACAGCATTTATTAATCTTTGTTAATGTTAGTCTCAATTTTTTAAAATATATTATTGAAATCAAAAGTTGTATTTGTTAACATTAGTTAAAGCACTGTGAACTAAAACAATGAACAATGATTCATTAATTAACATTAAAAAATATGAATAAATACTGTAATAAATGTATTGCTCATTGTTTGTACATGGTAGTTAATACATTACCGTATGTAAACAAATGAGGCCTTATTGTAATGTGTTACCATTTTTTACACATTTATTTGAGAATATTGATTTATTTACAACATTGATTTTGTAGTTATTGGTCCTGTATTGTCTATTGATTCAGTTGATTGTAATATTTATGTCTATATTGACTAATTGAGCAGTCAATATTACAGTATATGACCTATTTTTCAGCAGCATTTGTATGCGGTTTGAGATGAAGTAGCCTATTTCAAATGGATCACTTATACATATATGTTTTTTTTGACAATTTTCTTGTGGTTTCTAAGACTAGTTGACATGCCGGTAACAAAATTTCAGTTTAGAGATTATGGAATTGAGCTGTGCTGCACATCCCTAGTTGTTAGGTGGTCCAAGTGGTAATTAAGTCTTAGCTAGTCATTAGGTATTTGGTCATAAGCTTTGGTCATCATTGACCAGCAACAAACTAAATACCAGCTGATCAAGCTGGTTTTTGGAACATGGTGGCTAGTCAGCCAGTTAAGGACCACTTTAGACCAGCTAGAAACCAGCTTTCATGTTTCATGATAAAGTGTAATTAGTAAAATCATCATGCATCATTCATTTTCATCATGCATGTATATGATAACACTACGCAACTAATCCCCATGCTGTTCTTTACAAGCATTAAATAGTTGTGTATTTCTTATGCGTAAGATGTTACGAAAAAGAAATATATTGCATACTTTTACTTCATAGAGAATAACCTGCCTCAGGCTGTTTACAGTTTGCCAAAGTTGATCTGACGCGGGCTTATACGCAGTCATTACATAAATTATGACTGCTATTTTTAGCCTGACTCTTATCCATTACCGGTTAAACAGGCTCCCCCTCTTGTCAGTCCCCTGTACTCACCACATTTAAGTGTATAATCTTGGACTCTGGCCTGGGCCCGTGTGAAGGCCCAAAGTCCCGAGTCCCAGCCAACCACAGTCCCGTCCTCACATACGCTGTGCTCTCCTACATCGTCCCATATGCGAAACAGGTAGAGCTCCACCGTGGCCATTTTCACTTTAGAGGAGGCCTCCTTTGGTTGGCAACCCAGCAGAAGACGTCCAGAAGAGGGAATTGCACGGGCAATGGCGGTCCGCTGATATACTTCTGAGCTCCCACCTATTGTTAGGCTGAAGCTTTTCTGAGGGGCGTCCCACCGTATACATATGTGGTACCAGCGACGAACGGCCAGCTGGACAGTGAACTGGTGGCGTACGCCCAACAGCCAGGCGTACAGGTTGTTTTCATCCCCTTGCAGGGCCAGTTCATAACGGGGTGCTGGGGCTGAGACATAGCTAAATGCAGTCCACGTGCCTGGGGAAAGCACCTGTACATCCACGCATACCGTCGTTTGAAAGAGCACAGGTATACGCCCCTGTCCCTGACCCTGCCCCTGAAAAGTCCAGTAGTCGTCACACGCTTGCAGGACAGCCTTAGCATCAGACATAAAGAAGCCATTCACTTGAGAGAGAGAGAAAGATACATACATTTTCTATAAATATGAGTCATTTTTTTGACCTTTTTAATGTTATTGATATCAGTCCAATAAGTAAACAGGCTGATTTATTTAATACAATATATTATAATTTCAAGTCAACCTAATGTTAAATATAAATGAAGTAAAATGTTTCTCTAAGCCACTAAAATTTTTATATTTAATCCTTTGCACACATGCATTTTTCAGTACACATGATGTTTGGTGTCATTTTATTTTCTAATCAAATTCACAAAATACTGACGATATATCAGTTATTGTATTCAAAATCTAAATAATCGTTGGTTATTGTGTTTGTTAATAGGTGGATCCGGAGAATCTTGGTGATATCACTTGAAATAAAATGGCAAGTTATTACTTCGATTAAACATTACAAAAACTTCTTTGGAATAAAGGTGGAGACATATTTAGCATATTTAGTACTGAAGTTTGTAGGCAAAATCCAGTCATATAAATATGCGACATATTATGGAAATAATGCGACTGTACCTTACCATGCACTACAAAAAATAGTTTTTATAAGACCTGAAACATGTAGAAAGAAAGAAAAAAGGGTAAATTTCCCTTGAATTTTCACTTCCCCATGAGGCCTGTCAGTTTCATAATGGTTGTGTTTGATGCTTTGACAAGCGAACATCCACCTAAAACAGGCTGGCCCAGATTTGGCTGAAAGGAACAACATTAGCTCTAATGTGTCCTGTCATTAACACTGACAGTCATATGTTGACTGATAATGTGTGTGCTAAAGTAACATGCCATGAATACTTTTAAAGGTGCAAAGTACACCTACGTTAAAATAATATTGGCTGCAAATTCTAAACGAACATTTACTGGACTTCGCCAGGCTAGACGGCATGTTTAATCATAATAAATAAATGTACATTCTGTTCTATATATGTCAAGGATCACATATAAATTGTTTGTCTACCGTCAACGTTTTTGTAAAGTCTTATTTTCAATGTTATTTAATCTACAAACAACTGAACGGATTGTACTTAAATCCCTCACATTTTTGTTTTCAAGCATGAAAATATGGGGTCTAACCTGTCTTTAAAATACTAATGCCACAAGCTGTTATTCTGACAAGTATCTTACATGTTTTTCGATACACAGTGCTGGCGAATAGCTAGCTAAAAGTACTGACACTATTAACTAAACAAAATCTGTTCATAGTATAGAATAGTTATTAGTAGTATAGTATGATCTTTCCAGTCACAACCAACTTTTTCAAAAGAAGCAGCATTGTGACCAAACAGTACATTGCTGTTTTAAACGCTATAGCTAACCGCTAAGCAATCTGAAGGTAGTGATTAATTTAAGTAAAAGGATTCATAAGTCCCTCTGTTACATCTTTTGACTAATATAAATAGTTATATTATATAAGTAGCTTCACTGTAGTAAGCTTCAAATGTTAGCTTGGCAGTCAGTTGGTAGCTTGAAAATCTAGATTTAAAGGGGTCATGAATTGAGAAATCAACTTTTTCTTGAGCTTTTGATATATATAAAAGGTCATGGTAATATAAGAATATCCTGTAAGTTTCAGAGCTGAAAACTTCCTTGTTAAAGCTTGGAACATACTCTGCAAGGACAAAGAAATTTGTTCGTTTTCTCGAGGTGGCAGAACAAAGTTCGTTCTTGCCAGTAGATTTCATACTTCACGAGAAAAGCAGGTGCCGATCATCTGCGTTTCTCCGCATTAACCACTCCCAATTTAAATGTATGACCAATCACACAATAGTTCGCAAGAAAAAAGTTCTGCTCAGGCGATGTGTTGAGAACAAGCTGCGAGAACTCCCAAACCAGGGCTGCGAGAACAAAATGACGTCATTTTGTTCTCGCAGCCCTGGGAGCGAGAACTTTTTTCTCTGTTCTTGCGGAGTATGTTGCAGCCTTTAGTCAAAGAAAAGCTTCATAGCACTACGAAACACACCTCTACAGCACGTCTAATCCAGTAGCCCCGCCCACCGTCTCATGGAGCTGATTCGGCTCGTGCTGGTCAACAACAATAAACATGCCAAGGAAGATAGCAAGATATTGCGCTATTCCTGGTTGTGGAAGAACAGTCCGAAGCTTCTTCGGATCCTAATATTAGGAATGTGTGGTTGAACTTCATTTTTAATGAAACTTCCAGCTCACGGGGGGGAGTCATGTTCACTTCATTTCACTATGGAATCGTTTGTAAACAAATCTCCGGTTGATGCTGGATTTGGATCCGACAGGAATGGTGCAACACACGTATGTGAGTAAAACGTGTTTTTATATGCTAATAGTATTGCATTGTTATAGATCATTTGGCTCTGTGTACGTGTCTAACAGAAACATACCTTTAGTACGCTGGACTTAGACACGTCTGGGCCAGGGCTCGCAAAGCCCGATGTATCTCATAATGATGTTGTTTACTAAATACCGGATGATGTACTTTTTCAGCCGAAAAACTAAGTGTGGAATGTTGACACTTTATTATGTAGCAGAAAGTGGAGGGACCAAACAAGCTAAAGCTAGTAACTAGTCATGGCACGCATATATATATCATAACATTTTAGGTGTCTGTACTGGCGCTTTTGATCATTTTAATGTGTCCTTGCTGAATAAAAGTATTAGTTTATTAAAATTTTACTGATACCAAACTTCATTTGAAACACAATTAGGCACTTTTCGCCCTCTGCTCTGTGTTGTGCTGGTGGTTTCTCGTCTAGAGGAATGAGGCTAATGGTCTAAATCCCTTTCTCTTCACTGTGATCACTACTAATGAATTCATTAAGGCTAGGACCATAATTCTGCGGACAACTGGACTCCTCTAAATGATCTCAACCAGTCTTTCTCTTGCCCCCGTTAGCTATACGCCCTCTGCGTGTGTGAATTCTCCCGTTAATATTTTAATAAATTCAATCTAAAACATGATCAGATTTCATAATGTGATTAAAAAACGCTGCTTCCTAAAATTGTTGCGCGTTTATCTTCTGCATTGAGTGACTCTTCTGCAGAGCTGACTCAGTACTTCCTGTTCGCAATTTACAGCCTCCTTCCATTCGTATTAATAGCTTTACTGCTTGAAGCAGTTTTATAGACTTGTACGGGAGTGCTGGCAAGCAATTAAGCAAATGCTGTCTTAGGAGGATATCTGGACTTGATGCTCAGCCAAATTTCAGACTCTCTCTATCTCCGTACATTGCTCATATACACTGTAAAAAATTAAAATAATAATGTCTCCAATTGAAAATTTTCTAGTGACTGATTGCATCTAAACTTTTCAGTTGGTCGAACTGAAATTCTGTGAATTGATGCAATTTAATTTACAGAAATTCAATTCGGCCAACTGAAAAATTTAGATGTGATGATCAGTCACTAGAATTTTTTTTTTACAGTGTAGAAATACGGAAACAATACACCTTAGTATCTGTTAACATCACCTGTCAAGATGAAATGTAATAATCTTCATATCATCTTTAACCGTTTTGCTCACACCTACAGTAAATGGCATGTTTGGACTTTTGTACATTTTTTTCTGTGTTTACTAACAAATAAAGTTTGGTAAAATTGCATCATATTGTACTAACCTTGAGGTAGGAGGTGGACCCAAAGACAGAGGAGCCAGATAAAGTGATGTGTGGACTTTATGTATCGTCCACTCAGGTGCTTTCTGTGCTTGTAAAGCATCCTTCAGAAAACAAACAAAGAAACACTTTTGTTCAAAGAAGAAAAGAAAAAGGTGTTTTCATCTAACACAATAACAGGGTGTAACTGATTGAAGGATATTACTTCTATAAAGCTCTTCCAGTGTGTCAGAATGCAATTAAAACTCCCCGTTTATGTTCTGAACACACTTGGACTTAAACCTGTCCTTGGAGTCTTTCACCAAAATAATAACAATTTATATATTAAGTTTTGGCATACATCACAAATATCTCTTTTTCAATCCTTCCTTTCCAACTAACATAATATATTCTATGTAATGTTTACTCTTGTATATAATGCATACTTTTTTCTCTTTTTTTTTTACAATTAATTCTAAATTAAGTATCTTACATTTTATTTTGCTTAAGGGATAGTTTACCCAAAAATGATATTGTCATAATTTTCCTACCCTTGTGTTGTTCCAAACCTTTATGAGTTTCTTTATTCTGTTGAAACCAAAGTTGATAACCATGCTGATAACCAAACAGGCCCCACTGACTTCCATTGTATGGGAAGAAAATACAATAGGTGCCGTCAGTTGTTTGATTACCAACATTCTTTAAAATATATTCTTTTGTGTTCATCAGAAGACAGAAACTCATGCAGGTTTGGAACAACATGAGGGTGAGAAAATTATGACAGATTTTTTCTTTTTGGGTGAACTATCCCTTTAAATATCCTGTTTCACAGAAGTGCAAAACCATGTTTCATATTGACTTTTTAATGCTTTGTTTTTAATTGTTACAAGTTTCTAATTATGTATATTTTGAACTTTTTCAGTACAATCGACTTGGATGTTTAAGTTATTTCAACTTAAATTATGTTAAACTGACTTTAAAAAATGAGTTACATCTTGTATAACTAATAAAAACAAGTTTAACATTTCTTGACTTATTTTGATGAGTTAAAACAATGTAAAAACATATGTTGTCATAACTTATTGAACATATCCTTTTTTACAATATATTGATTTTTACATTTTTTTGTATCATCAGTATTTAAATTTGATTCTTTATGAAAAAGCAATGTTGGATGTACCTTCTGGTAAAAATTAAGGTAATTTTCTATTGTATATTTCTTTAAAGGTCAGACACACAAAAAAAATATTCAGCTTGGTAGCCTAATTAAAGGTGCACTCATGCCAAATAGACTGTCCGGTAGAAGTTTGCAAAAGTCTATGGTGATTCACAAATATATAAAAGGGGATAAAAGCCCAACTTGGTTTAAAGATAGAAAGGACATGGAAAGTAAAATGTCTGCAGCTGGTTTACAGTAATAAGACAGACTGAGATGACTTTGGCGCTGAGAGTGATTGAATGGCTGTGCGGGGATGTTTGACGAAGACTCTGATGAAATGCTCCTTCCAGACAGGCATTACTAACTGTGCGCGAGAGGCAGTAATTTTGTCTAATGTAAAGTGGCAGTCAACTTACAGCAGTCCCTTTCATCAAATCTGCCTGGCTGCTTATTCATTCAGCCAGACACACATCTCTCTTTCTTATGTCCTTTATCTTCCTTTCTTCTCTTTCTTAAACAGTATATTATAGCCATAATTTACAACAAGGTCTAATATACCTGGTTACACATTAGCATTCCCATTTACAGTATCTTAATTCAATTTCTCTGTTGCCGCAGGTACATATGGAATTACAATGTGCTTACTTTTGAATAGCCGTCAATGGTATAACATCCTTTTGCATATGTAATTGTGTAGTTGTTGCGCATACCAGCAGAGACTAACCAAACGGATGTTTTTGGCTGCTGTTTAAACTTTGACACAAACTGTGAATTCGTTGAACATTTTGTGATACAGCTCTACTGTATATAAATCAGGCAGAGGTTAAGAGGTTGTGCTCATTCAGTAAGCACTTGCATTCAGTAACTGTGATAACAACATCACAACCTGAGCTCAATTAAAACGCATTTCTCAACATGAAAACAATAAACAGCTCAAGTGTTCCCACTCCAATTAGAATCTCAGGAGGTATAAAAGGGCCACAGGTGAGCTCATTTGCAATGGAACAATGAAACTGAACAAAGGGTTGATCAAAGTTAGATATATTTTAATATAATTTGTGTATACTATAGACAGACAGACAGACACAGACAGACAGACAGACAGACAGACAGACAGACAGACAGACAGACAGACAGACAGACAGACAGACAGACAGACAGACAGACAGACAGACAGACAGACAGATAGATAGATAGATAGATAGATAGATAGATAGATAGATAGATAGATAGATAGATAGATAGATTTTCTAATGGATATTTTTGATCCCATTTTAAATGTTATTTGCATAGATTTTTTTTAAAATCAACAATAAGATACATATCTCTTTTATTGATTATTGAAAGAATTCTAAGGAAAGGTATGCAAAGAAGTAATTTTGAAAACCACAGTATACTTCCTGCATCATTATTATCAGAGAGGGACATTATTATTATTAATATTAAACTAACAGGTTTAGACATTCATTATCTTTTATAATCTAGACAAAAATAAAAATCAGATGGAGTCTGTTGTCCAAATGAAGTCAAATAATACAGTGTTACTGTCATTTTTGGAATGCAAGCAGGTTGGACAGGATTTAAATGTGCCAATAATCTCCAGATATGTATCTGACCCTTCCAAAGCACTGACAGAAAAACTTTTGATTTCCTGCCAATCTGGGGGGTTAGAGAGCTAAGATAAATATGACATCAAATTCCATTCATAGTTAAAATAGTCTGGATTACGTCACACCTGTCCCATACCTCAGACATCATGTAACCCCACGTCACATCAATCTATCTATCTGTCTATTTGTCAAACTAACTGCTTGTCTATATCTGTCCCAATCAAACAGTATAGGCTAGTGATGCTGCACTGGCTAATAAACTCAGTAATGTCTAAAAGTTATCCAATACGTCTCATCACCTGACCCAAAGTGACACTCCATCTTTGCACCACAGTAGCAGAAGCATATCCATATATTATAATAAAGTATAAAAGAAACTGGCTGTCATATGTAACCTTGTCTATTTTCCAATTTAATTTACGATAATCATTGTTATATTTATTTTTGTAACAATTCATTCAATTTAATATCCTAATTAATACAAGCTGGTGGAAAGTAAATATAAAACAATAGCAAAGCGTTGTTTAAAATAACCAGAACATCGCTGCACCTGTCAATCAATCTCAACGAGCATGGCCACTTTCCGTCTGTGTCTGACTTTACGTGTTTTACTTATTTTTCTGCTAAAATTGTGAAATAGCATCTCTGTTGCATCTTCAAATCTGTTTACTAAATACATTTTTTTTTTCTTGTCTGACTTGTTCATGAAGTCTCGCGCTCACCTAGTATCGTCGTGCGTGATGCGCCTGGAGGCATTCTAAATTCGTGGCTCCTCTCCCGCTCTTAACTCCATCCAAACGGCTCCGCGTGAAACAAATCCTACTGTTGATAGACGTGGGCTTCCGTTGTCGAGAATTATCACGAAAAGACACCGCAAAATAACAAAGCGACGGGGCTTTAAGTGAAGAGAAACTTTAAAAGACAGCTCTTAGGGTTGGAAAATAAATTGTTGTGACACTCCCATTACTGTGAGAACTTCTTGTTTCCAAAAAAAAAAAAAAAAGTATGACACGCCTTCCTCTATTATTCTACACTTGGTGACTTTTCAGTCAGCAACTACAGTACAGTAGCTACTGACACGTGTCTTTGTCATATAGTTATGTTATCAGTCTTTACTTTAACCTGTTGTCTGACATCGACGCTGAAGTTAATTATTTCATTAGGCCTATAAAGGCTAGGTTGATTTCTTAATTCTCTAAGCTATTAATTGGCTATGAATGAAATTAGGCCCTACTTATGTGTAAGATAAATGCTGTGAGATGAGATGATTTGTCTATTTATTATTATTATTATTATTATTATTATTATTATTATTATTATTATTTTTAAAGCACTCTTCATCTTCAATCTTTTGCATGGTTACTCAATGAAAAGTGATCTGGTGGCAACTGGTTGTTTTTTTAGGCACAGCGGGGACCAGGATGTGGATTCAGACATTTCCTGGACCCTCGGCAGCCTGTCAGTGGAGGTAAAACATGCCCATCTGTGCATGCCTTGTGTCGCCCCTCAGGGTTCTTCTATCTCTTTCTCAAGGGTCAGACGCCCTTGCTGCTTTCAGGATTCCTTGTTGAGAGCGATGCTAACGTCACACCGACAGCTCAAATATTCCATGACTTAGTTTTTGTCGTGCCTAACTATGCCTTTCACCTGACTATGTGAAGTGCGTGCGTCAGATGTAACAGACAGGTATCTGGAGGAGTAATGATCTTTTTAGGCAAGAGAAAGTTTACTTTAGTTTACTTCATACATAATAATGTTTGTAACATCATATGACATTCCTTTCAGCCAATACAATTAAAATATATTTGCTATGTGCTTGACATTTTTGGCAACAAGGAAATGAAGACGACATTAGCACATGTTAGGTCACATGCTGTCAAGGCACCATAGTGACTTCATGCATAGAAATTATTATTATTGTACATCAAAATGCAAATTTTGTAAAACTATAACTTAAAGAAATAATACAAATAATCTGTGTGTCATGTATAAATGACAAAGTCCTTTTAGGGCTTACATATTTTCTTTATACCTGGCACTATTTTTTAGTACTGGCAGGCAGTATAATAGCCTTTTTGCCTGTGTTTTAGGTTGTAAGTTTTATTGAAGACAAAAGCGGTACCTTCTAGAAAGTATTGATGATGGTGACAGCAGTGCATCAGAAGATGAGATCGTAGTAAGAAAGGAAGAAATTGAGGATCAAGAGGGAAAGAAACTGAGGGTGAGTAGAAATTAAGCTTTAAAAAAAAAAGCTTTTAATGTTTTTTGAAACACTTCGACGTTTTCACTAGACAGTGAGAATGCATTTAAATGGGTGTGAAGTTTTAGACAGTTTGCCAAAATAATTTCCTCGACAAAGTCAGCCAAAGTCAGCAAAAAAAAGATCAAAGGTCAGATATAGAAAATAAAATTTGGTAAATTATTATAGTCTTAAATAAATGCAAAATACAATTATTTTTTTATCTAGCTGTGATTACATAATTATTCCTATAGAGGGTTAAAGCAATAGTTTTAATAGCTACCATTATGCTCTGTTTAGCTTTAGTTTCACTCCTACTTGGACTCTTTCGTTGTCTTCTTTGTTTACTTCATTTGTCATGGGCTTTCATTTAACAATCACACCTGTCTATATTCAGTTCACTATCATTGTGTGCTTTAGTTCCTCCTTGAATTCAGTTGTTTGTCCAGTATTGTTTGTGTGTTTTGCTTAAACACTGTCTGCATAATTGTGGATTACCTGAGTTTATTTTATGGTAATAAAAAAAATTCTATTTGAATCGTCTTCATTATCATTGGACTGAAATGTGACAGGATACCAGACCATCAAATTGAGAAGAAAATGGATATTGCAGCCAAACTTATCAACTTAGCCAGTAAGAATCTATCTTGGAGTGCTCTGCAGGCTTTAGAGAACTGGACAAAGATCCAGCATTGTCCATGGGACAATCTAGTCTCATTATTGGTTGGGTGAACGATTATAGCCCCCTTGACTTAAGGAACCTGTAGAGAAGGCAATCCTCCATTGTCTGCCGTGCACATACCCACAGCTGATAGATACATTGTCAACCACTCCGGAGGCCGAGGCCATGGCATAAAAGGAGCATGAGTCCACTTTTGTTCTCATGCTCCACCAGGCTCCCTCGTTCCTCCGGCTTCACCTCAGACATCGCTCTCCCTGTGCCACGGACTTCCGGACATCAAGCTGTGCTTTGTCCCTTCATCAAGCTCCAGATCCACATTGGTGTTGCCCTGTCCTGTCATCGCCTCAGTTTTGCCCAGGTCACCAGATCTCCATTGCTAGTGTTCGGGCCGCTAAATTCACCCTAACTCCTCCCCCAATTGGTTCCACCATGGGCCTATGTACCACCTGTTTCATCATTAGTGGTATAATTGTATTTCCGAAATCAAAAAGAGATGTTGTGCAGAATGTTCCCACTACTCTTTTTCATACAAAGAAAGCGAATATTGACCAGGGGCTGTACAGCTTCTAAATATGGCAAAACTATCTCAGAAGTTGTCAGAAGAAGTCTTGTTAAGCCACACAAGTTTTTTTTTTTTTTTTTAAGAAGAAAATAACAAAATTTGCCATGAAAGTAGGTTCTAGACACAATATAAGTATGTTTATATGCACTTATTTTTCGTCAATCTGAATGAATCCAAAACGGTTTTAGATTCTAAAAGTTTATGGACTAAAAACTTTGCAATCAGATTCACATATTTGATTGCATGTGTATTACATGTATTGCTGCTTTCAGAACTGGAGAAAGCCACCAATACACTGGAGCTGCCATGAAATTGTTGCCTCGATGAGAGAGCTGACAGAAAAGCTTTTTGTGCAATTATTTAGATATGTGTAATTTATTTAAATATTTCGTGTCCTCCACTGACCAGTTTATAAGATGTAAAAAATATGTAATAGCACGTGCGCAAGATGTTTATGAATCAGATTGAGAAAATAGTCCAGCGTTAAGTTTGTCCTGATTATTTCAGTTCTATATCCCTTCCATTCCGATCTAAATGTATTTTGGTTTGAGCTCTATTGTATCGATTGCAGTGTTTACATGAAGGCTTTTCAGTCTGACTGAGACATCAATCTGATAACTATGCATTTAAGCGTAGCTAATTAGACCAATGCATTTTGCTCTATTCCTTATTATTATTGTATTTGTATGTAGTTATTGAATTTACATTTACATTTGTTTATTTAGCAGACACTTTTTTCCAATTGAGGAATACAAGTGATTTATCTAAGAGGGAGTCTTCCCTCAGGATTGTACAAACTAGAATAAGCAAAGATTAAGAATTGTGAGAGTGTAGCTGAAGAATTAGTGCAATTCTATTTCAGTAATTCTTAGCTGTTTTTTTGACAGGGATTCGGCTGTCTGGGTAGGGTTGGGAAGATCATTCAACCAGCAAGGAACAGTGAACTAAAATGTTCTTGAGTGATTCTGGATCTCTCTGTAAGGATCCTTGAGGGCACATAGACTTATAAGAGAGATTGGAGGAAGATATAGCCTGTGGCTGTCCTGTAGGTACCAATATTTTGGAATTGCTACAAGCTACAACCACAAGTTAGTGCAGAAAGATAAACAGTTGTGTGACCTGTGCTCTCTTGGGCTCCTTGAAGACTAGTCAAGATGTTGCATTCTGGATCATTTGTATAGGGGTTTGATGGCACATGTTGAAAGTCCAGCCAGAAGAGCATTGCAGTAAGCCTAGAAATAGAGCCTGGATGAGAAATCGTGTTGTGTTGCAAAGGCCTGATCTTCCTGATGATATATGGCATCAGCTAATTGAACAAAATGAGGCTGAGTAAATGAATACAGAACTTTAATTTAGGATGAACTACTCTTTAAATAATATGACATTTTTATATCTGAATAGAATGTGATCTGGGTTGGTTGAAAAACGGGCCTTGAAAATGTAGGAAACACGGTGTTTATGTCTTTGTGTGGGAAAGTGACAGAGATAAATAATGTGCAGAGGAGCACAGACCGGTTTGACATCTCTTTTTCTCTCCCCCTCAGCTCATCTGTTAGCCACTGTGTTGTAGCTCACACGCACCGCACACACACAGGTTTGTTTCACTATATTAGTGAGGACATTACATAGACTTCCATTGATTTTATATCAGGTCAATTATATTTTCTATCCCCTAACCCAACCTCTATCCCTAAACCTACCCATCACAGGAACACGTGCAAAACAACAGATTTAAATAAAAACATATTTTGGCCGATTTATAAGCCTTTTAAACTAGTGAGGACCAGTCAAATGTCCTCACTAGTGGGTTTTTTTCATGTTTTACTATATAAGTGAGGACATTTGTGTCCTCACAAGTATTGCCAAACAAGGAACACACACACACACACACACACACACACACACAATAATAATAATGTACGTAATGTTTTTTGTACCGTACAAACTGTGCATTCTATCCCCTTACACTCCCCCCTGCCCCTAAACCTACCCATCACAGGAAACATTCTGCATTTGTACTTTCTCAAAAAAAACTCTTTGTTTGATTTATAAGCCTTTTGAAAAGTGTGAACCACTGGCTGGTCCCCACAATGTAGGTGATCTCAGGTTTTACTATCCTTATCTTTCACTATCCCCACAATGTAATATAAATAAGGACACACACACGCACACACACTCAAAGAAAATAGCCCTCGCACTTACAGTGGATTACCTTTTCTATTTCACAGGGTGTGGATCCCTGGGGCCCTTTTATCTCTTTTTCCCTTTTTCTTTGTTATGCTATAAGCTTGGTATTGTTAATTGTGTCATAAGTTTACTCTATTAAGTTTTTTTCAGGTTAATTTCAGTTTTTTTTACACAATTTTAATTTGAGTAATATACAGTATAGTAAAGTTTTCATCTATTTTTAATTCAGCTTAATTACAGTTAATGAAAACAGTAGTTTAAGTTAGCAATAATACAATTGCCTGGAAATAATGAATCATGCATATTTAATAACATAATATTTCTTTCCAAAATCCTAGGTCAAAATTTCTAGGTGTAAATATAATAAATAAATAATAAGTATATAGGAAGTGAGAAGTATCATTAACAAAAGAGTGAGTATTGAATAATGTCTTCCTTTTCATGACTTCCTCCTGATGGAGTTTAGCTTTTCAGCAGACCAAATTTCCATTGTTATGGATCACACATGAGAAAACCTCAGCTTTTTTTGTGCATACAATTTTGCATATAAACACTATTTTTGATTATATACCACAATATCATAATATATTGTGAATGTTTCTCTTATCTAATGCATTCTGTGAGCTGTGGTTGCATTACATGGGAATTGTATTGTTACGGAGAAAAACTGACCTGCACAAAAGAGTATTGGGTTACTTTGGCGAGGAGGCACGCCCTTCCAGAGAGGTGTCCTCTTCTGTAATCTCTGCTCATGATCAGTCTCTGTGGTACTGATTAGATTCCCCCCCACAGCCAACCAGGGCTTAAGTTTGGGTATGCCACAGCATCTGCGTGACTGCCAGTGGCATTAGACAGAAGGAATTGTGTCATGTGAAATACAACACGCTTAGTGTCATTTTTGTTTCAAAGAGGGGAAAACTCCCGTATTTTTGTGACTTTTTGCACATACACTCAGTCATACTGCTGCTCATATGGCTCTTGTTGCTGTAGTAATGAACCCTTTACTAATGGTAATGACAGCCTAGCAATTTTCACAGCTCTCTACGCTAAAGAAGTCCTCTGAGAATCTGAGCACTCTTAATTCGCAGAGGCTGTTGGTAATGTCACACTGTGGGAGTCATTCCAAATTATGTATGTGGGTTCCTTTGGTTATACTGTAACACTATTAACCCTCATATAAAAGTTTCACATGGCATTGTTATTGTATTTTATGCAACTTTTAACAATATCTACAACTTTCTCGTGCAATGGCTCTGGCCACTAGATGGCAGCATGCTGCAAAACTGACAATGCAGCTGAACAATTTATCCGATTTACTATTGAAGACAAACAAATGATGCGTCTTAGTTCACTTTTCATGTCAACCTCTTTTTATTTTTATTCTTCTGAAATTTATAGAAACAGATAAAAAAACAACAATCATCTCCAGAGGCATATCAGTCAGGTAGAATGCATGTACTAGGCTAAATTTGTGCACGTATGTGTGTGTGCAAGCCAGTGTGGGTGTACAGTAAATACTTCCCCCCTCTTTCTTCCCACTGGCTTTGACATCTTCAAAGGGCCTTGTGCCAATACTGCTTCAGAGCAATCATATTTGGGCTGAATAACATAGTGGAGGTGTTGTACAAACAAAATGAAAGGATGTAAGCCTGAGTGAATCTGTAAAGCAGAGGTATGTGAAGGACTTTGTTCATATGCAGCAGTTTTGACAGAGGAGGCAAATAAGAGATCGTAATGAACATGAACTTTTAAACTTCATTTATAAAATGAAGATCATTCGAAGTCCATGATATTTCTCTTAAAGGGTACACGCTTTCAAGTACATTCAAGTACATAGACATAACTGGACCATTTCACTGACATATAACCACACTGCTGATCATACAACATGAAGCTGGATGGGTGGATGGATGGATTACATTGCACAAAATCATTTTCTTAATGAGTACTTTTCCTCTTCATTTTGTTCTTGGGTCTTCTTGAGACAAATTTACTAAACCAAAATTGCATTAAATGTTTAAGAGAAAACTACTAATTGTCAAAGGGGTAAAAATAAACAATACAAGTTTTATTCTCTGAAAACAAGCCTTAATATTTTATGCAAAAGTACTGATTACCCAGACAGCAACATAGTGTTGGCCTACGTGTGGAATCCACAAGCACCAGATGTGGCCCGGATGCTATGTTGCTGTGTGGGTAGGAAAATAATGTTTTATTCAGTATAGGGCCTGTTAACAAAAGTGCTGAATAAACAGGATGTATTTGATATATTTCAGTGCTTTTCCGAGATCTGCAAGTTTTATTTACAGTGCTGTTCTGAGATCAGACAGAGCTGAGTGCTCCGCTGAGATCAACAGCATGCTGAGATCAGTGAAAGCTGCAGTTGCTGGTCTGAGATCACTCAAAGATCTTAGAAGACTTTAATTAAATTGTTGAGAGAATCTTTCAGAGCACTATATTTGGATTAGTCAGAGAGAGCCAGTGAATACTGGCTACTGCACTGAGATCAGTAAGATCAGCTGTGAGAGGCTCTAGCACTGAAAATATATAGGGGCAGATTAAATTAGCCATGTGTAGATACGTCTCATCCAAATGCTTGTGGGCTGTGCAGAGATTCAGAAGTACTACTTAGGAGGAGAATGGAGTAGGTATGGACCGGTGGTCAAGTAGGTGGGGAATGGTACTTTTTTCCCCCTCACAGCTGTCACTTTATGTTTGTGTGCAAATGTGTCCACATGTCTAACAGTTTGTTCCCTTTCTTGTCCTTTATGTGATTATCTGGTGCTATGCATTCAGTATCATTTCACAAACTGCAACATAACCTTTCTATTCTGCCACAGACATCATAAATGTCATTGTCATAGTCCCCCCACACCTCCAATATGTCCCCCCAAGCGTCAAAACTAAATGGGGATGCTGCTTTACCTCATGATTGATTTGACATCAATTGCTTTTGGGGGCCAAGGAGAATTTGAAAAGTAAGTGGATTTGATTGGCCAGATGCTCCTTTCCTATGTTCTCTCTATGCTCCAGGTCTCTCTATATCTCTTTTTTTCAAGTCTCTCATACACAGAGGGCAAAGTAGGGTGAAAATGAAGGGACTCATGCATATTGATGAAGAGCGTTGTCTGTGACAAGGTGATTTTCAGCATTTTTAGAGGCAAACAAAACAGGCAAGAAGCAGCAGGGATAAATCCTTCTTAGATTATACTCCCACTGCAGTGCAACTTAATTGCTAACCATTGCCCTTATTGAACTTAGGGGGTTGGAAATTATACATACACTATGCAACTAAACTGTGACCAGAGTTGCCATGGAAGCAATGCACAGCATACCAATATGTCAGCAGAGTCTTGCTTATGTGTCCTCCAGCACATACCCCCTTCAGTTCTTCTCTTTCCCCGCCCCTTTTTCTTTTCTCTTATAGATTCCTTTATACAAGCTCAGCCTTAAATGCCTCTGAGACATCGGTTATGGTGGGGGAGGTGACTTTCACCATGGTCGGTGAAAATAGGATGTACCTTCTGATCTTTTCAAATGCTGTGCAGTGGTGATACCACTATTTCCCAAAAAATATGGTCTTACCAAAACCTCTAACCTCTGAGAAGAGGGGTACATTAAAGTCATGGCTATCAGCAAATATGAATATGGCTGCTTGGTCTTTAGCTTAGTACCCTTAAAAGTCGTATGGTTCTTGGGGCATCAGAAATATTGTAAGTCTCTATCTATGCTTTGCCAAAGCAAAATCTTGTTACTGTTTCCACTCTACTGCTGCTGTAATACTGCAGACCAGAGGAGCCCCCCTCTGTGATTATCTGCAACTGTGCAGCAGTGTGGTTCATCTGGCCTTCCTCGCTCTCATTGAGCTGCAGCAAACCTGCATAGGGCTTTTACCATGACAACGATACACACAGCACTAAAGGCTCAACCTCAAACTCATCTACTGCTTTTACCATCAAACAAAAGCATTGTTTAAAATGTGGGCTCGTACTTGTTTATGCTAAAGTACACCCATTAAGTACTTAAAAGCCACCTCTGCCCTAAGTATGAAAACTGGAAGCCCAGCAGCACAAAGGCTAACTCTCTTATCTCAGGTCTCCCTCTGTCACCCCCCTTGGGGGTGTTTTGTTTTTTTCTCTCTAGTACATCCTCCAGCCTGCATCTCTTTTTGAGGCATGTGGTCAGACAGTGGTAATCTGATCAACCACACGTGTGCTGTCCACCATCTCCACGCACTCAATTTCTTCACTATTTTCCGCCGCATTCTTTCTCTCATGACGTTTTTTCTTAGAGGGCGGAAGGAAGGTGAGCAGGACGGGGAGAATGGCCAAACAGTGGAAGGCTGTGATGATAGCGGTGAGAAAGAGGCACCTGAAGAGTGTGCGGGTAAGGTTCGAGGGCACGGCCGCAAGTGGGAGCAGAGCTGCCCCATAACACAAGTAGCTCTGAAGGGCAGGAACTCCATGACGCTCCAGAGCCACTTTCACCCAGCGTGTACGAGTGGATTCCCGCCCTAGAGCAAACGCAGATACCAGCGGAGCACTGGAGTCCACAGCATAGTTCACCCCATATATCAGACAAAGCACTGAGACGCAATCCAACTCAACCCGCCACAGAGTCATGAAACCCACCAGCCCGAACTCAACAGAGGCTACTGTCACAGTTAGCCAGGCATTCACCAGGGGGTCAGCTGCCAAAAAGGTGGAAAAGAAGAGCAGAAAGAGAGCAGCGATGCAAGAGTTCTTCAGCGGTGCTCCAACCGATGAGGCGTAGCGGTCCAAATACACAAAGGATGGATTGAAGATGATGAACTTCACCCTAGAGGTCAGTGACAACTTCCTCAGTGTATCTAGTAGGATTGACATCTCCTCTCGTTTGTTTTCTGTCGTCTTGGCCACGAGAAACATGCGCGAGGCCACCACATCGAATTCCCCATCTGCACGTTTGGCAAAGATTATATCGTCCGAGAAATGCACATAGCGAGGTTGCCGTAGAAAGTCAGACCGCAGGTGCTCTGTGAAGTTGCTGCGTGACAGGCTAGTGGTGATGTTCAGCCCGTGAAGGTAGTTGAGGTAACTCTCAAACCAGGAGATGCGTTCAAAACCTTTGGTGTACTCCAGTAGGTCCTCTTGCACGCTAGTGTTCCAGTACTCAATGGACTCATAGATGTAGAAGCCAATCACGGGGCTATAACTGCTGAAATACCGCTGTTGGGCACGAGTGTATGCTATAGTGCTTGTTTCTGTGGCAACCACATTACTAAGATCTGACCCTTCACTGACCTGAAGGTAACCCATGAGGGCAAAGGAAACATAGACCAAATAGAAAAGAACCACGAATGGTTTGACGTAGGTGTTGGTGATCCAGTCACAGTAGTACCGTTTCATAAAGGCTACCAGCAGGTGACTCTCGTAAGCACGCAGGGGTCCTGCTTCTGTGGCCTCCTCGTTGTAATGTGTGTACATGAGGAAGCGGTACCATGCCGGCTTCTGCTGCAGCAACTCAGGCTTCGGTACGCGTCTGCAGAATAGACTGTGACGGTAGTTGTTTTCCAGGTAGCCAGCAAACACCAGGTTGGAGCCATAGAAGGTGAGGATGTAGAGGTAGTTGAAGAGTACTGAGATACAGGCGTTCCGACAGAAGAGACGCACAGCCTCAATGTTTGTGAATGGACTGGCCCCGATGCCGAAGGTGACCACGTGCAATGCCGTGCTAGCTGTGAAGGGCAGCATACAGTCTGAGAATACAGCAGCAACCCGCTCCTTCACATGCTGGTCCTCGCGCGTCCGTCGCCAAGACGACAGCATCTCGAATGTGCCAAACAAGCCATGACCTGCAAGAGATGAAGAGAGAGTCGTTCAGTGATTTAAAAACCTTAAATAAAAAACGTGGTGGAATGGTCTAAGCGACGTTTGGAATGATTTTGGCAGGCAGCTCTTTCAAGTGACATAAATGGCTGCTGGGAAAAGTGGAGACATAAATAATTGAACAAAACGGTGACAAGACAGTCACTCTGCAGCTGCATCGCAACAATGGATATGAGGGAAAAACAGATGCTCTCTTTCTTCTGTTCTGGCACTGCTTTTTTCTTTGGCTAGAGCTAAGTCGAAAAAGTGTTTGGCATACATGTGTAGCATTTGCACATTCATCAACGAAATCTAATTCTAATCACATTCAATTCGATCTAATGTATAGGCTTTTCAGCCAATAGAAAAACAACATTCCTAATGTACTGCTACAGCTGAAATGTACTGGAAAATCCATCAAAATAAAGAAAGCATTCAGTCTAGAAAGCTGAGCGAAAGAAGCCTCTTGTCCATCACCACCACCTTTATTTACAGAGCGTGATCTAACTATAGCCCACTTTGTCCTCCTCCATCTTCACAGCTGATGAATTTGTAGCTAAATAAATCTCAGTCACACTCACACACGATAGCCACATGCCATGTAAAATTGATCTGATGAAAGAGAAAGCCTTACAGATGTGAGGAAGGCTGACAGCCCCTGTAGCCCTGGGACTTCATAGAAGCACAGAAGCCCAAGACATTAGACAAACTAGGTCAGCCTGCTTTTAGAAATTGTCATAAAGAACCCAGGGTCCTACGATTGAGCATAAACTCAGTATCATGATGAAGTTAACATTCTTACACTGAAACATATATTTACATGATTAACTCGAGCATTCACTTTTTTTTAGCTTCTGTGGTTTTTCCTTTTTAGCTTTCTACATCACTCGCTCGTGCAGGCAGAGTGAGCAGATGGCTCTCACCTACAGGGTTGCCACGGCATCAGTGACTCATCATTCATGACGGAGGTTCCCTCGGTCTAATATTACCAATACGGCCTCTATACCTGGGATATGTGACTGGCACAAAATCCAAAATCTAGCAGTCACCACACGGCGCTGACTTGAGGTCGTGGTCTTCACAATTGGATTCAAGTATACTGATTTTCGGCGGAGCTAAAGATCTCAACTTAAATGAATAGGTACGTGTAGATGGATCTGTGAGAGAGCAAAAAAAGTGAAAGAGAGAATATAATTCCTGTTCTCATGCTGTTTTCTTACACTTTTGCCTTCACTCTCTCTCTCTCTCTCTCTCTCTTTCAATTGTTTTCCTCCTTACTAAAAGAACCTACAATTTAATTTCCACATTTATCTCAAAACAAAATAAATACCAATGTGACACACAGACTGATTCTCAGTATGAAAGTCTTTGATCTCCTGAACATCATCTCCCAAGAGCTTTTTTCTCTTCATAAACATGACATTAATCTCAGCAATTATGGCCTATGAGATCTCCTCCTTCCTTCTTTCCATTATCATCAGAGGACCATCAGATGATTCCATTTGACAGCTAATATCCTTGTAATGGAATTTGTTTTAAATATAAGGCCGGTGGCTTAACAGAGATAAGGCCTGTTGTTTTGTCAGACATGCGTTATGATGTATTTATTACATATATCCCTGCTTTTCTTTGTACCCTATTCAACCCAGTAAGAGCAGCCTGGAATGACATTTATATGCAGTGACACTGGGCGTTTCTTGCAAGTTCTGTTTTTACTCTAAGAAAGTGCTCTGCAGGAGAGCGCTACAAGGAGACGCTGTCATTCTCAGGCTGCAATTGAAAACCAGCGGGGAGAATTCTGAGATTGCTGACGTGGATTGGCACAATTGCCAAGGTTAGGATTGAACTGTTGAAGTGTTATAAGAAGGACACAGATGTCAGTTTTCTTGAGATAGAAAAGCATTAGTAATATTATGGAGTGGGTGGCACCGGGTCAATCTAAACGCATAGTCTCTCAGCCTTCGTTTCTCTTATCTATTTTTTCTTCTCATTTCCCTGTCTTTTGCCCAAGCCTGTTATTTTCTCAACAGAAGCCTCCTCCCACATGTGGCACTAATTGCTGTGTAAGAGATGGCCAACACGAGCGAGCGAGATGGATGTGATGTGTCAGGATGCATGTATGCGTGTTGGTAATTACCACAAGATATCGGCTTGTGTGAATCTGTTCTACAAGCACACAGTTGATTCACCTAGTATAGCTGATGGACAGAAGACAAAATAAGGGGGTGGAATTCCTCTAAAGGCTGTCTGTTGGGCTCTATTAGGAATTCCTTTGATGTGGAGTGTTTCATTTTTAATGATACACCTTGACGAAAGTGCAGTGCAGAGCTTTGCGGTCAGTCAAAAGGTGTATTCGTTTAACTTGACAGTCACAGTATGAAATGGAAGTTCAAAAGAATGAAGGAAATATGTAAATAGCAATGACGACTAGTGATTAAAGAGAAAAGAGAACAAATCACTGGGCTGATGCATATACCAATCAAAAATATAGCTGGAAGCAGCAATTATTGGGGCCAAGTACAAAGAAAATGCCTAGGAGTATCAGACCAACTGCAACAATGAGCTATTAAAGACATTTTGCTGAAAAATGGCAAAATGGCTGAAAAATCATAAATACATATACTAGTAATGATTTAATGGTTTATCACTTTTGACCAATAGGTGGCGCTGTAACCAAATTGATGTGGTGTGGTCAAAGTAAGCTGACAAAGACACATGCAAAGTTTGGTGTGACTATGCCAAAGCATTGCAGAGATTTTGGCATTATGCCTCTAATTTGCTGCTGCGGTATATGAAACCGTGTCTATCAGCACGAAATACATAGCTTTTTGTTGGCACGGTCTGGAGATGATTTGATTGAATTTTCGTGAAAACCGGACAAGCGGTCTAGAAGGAGTTTGAAAAAGTATATTTTGAAATAAAAGAATGACGGTCGGGAAGTTCGGCAAAAGTTGCTAAATTGGTATCAATTTTCTCGGCATGCCTTAAAGAATCTATTAAGACCTATTCATTACAATGGGCTTTCTTTAATCAAAAGTTCTTAGTATTTTTGGAAATTTCATTGTAAATTTTGACTACAAAATGTTTGTCTCGAAACGTTTTGAGTACAATCAGTTTTGTAACAATGTGCCAAATGCAAATTAAGCATTTTATGACAAAATTAAAAATGACCAATGTAGGAAAATTTGGTATTGTTGTATTGTTTAGGTATGTGGGCATGCTGCACCGAAACTTTGTGATTTTTTGGGGGCAAAGCATTTAGAACTTATAAGCAAAAATACCCATTTTTTATATCTCCTGACCACTAGGTGGCAGATGGTCTCAGGTCATGGTTGTCATAACACACCAAGTTTGGTAAAAAAAATACGCTTAAGCATTAAGGAGATAGAGCCTCATAGTTCATTGTGGCAGGCACTTCGTCAAATTTGTTTGTGTGTTACTCAAGAATGGTTTAAAAATTCCATACATTTTTTGTCGGCATGGTCTGAAGATGATCTGGTTACATTTCTGTGGAAATTGGAGCAACGGCCTAGGAAGAGTTTGAAAACGTTTTTTTTTTTGTATGGAAAATTCAAAATGGTGGAAAAATGTTAATGATGGAAAATAGAATCATCTTGAGCCAAGGAATCAGAGGAATTTGTTTCTATCCCTAAGTTATTAGCACAAGCATACGTCAAACAGGTGGTGGCACTAGAGGGATTGAGTTACAGACTATGGTGTTATGGTGAAGGTTCAGACTGTCCTCTATCTGTGTGCCAAATTTCATAACTTTCCTGCAAGCGGTTCTATGGGTTGCCATAGACTTTCCGAGCAGAAGAAGAAAGCCAACAAATACAATTTGAATACTTCAGTGCATGATCCCTAAATATGGGGTCAGCAAGATTTGTTTTTGAAAGAAAAATACATTAAATTCATAAAAAGTGACAGTAAAGACTTTTTACAAAAAAATATAAACGCTGTTCTTTTGGACATTCTATTCATCAAGGAATCCTGCCAAATCCTGGTTTTCAACATTAGTGATGAGAAGAAATGTTTCTTAAAGGTGCACTATGTAGTATTTTTGCAGCTAAATATCCAAAAACCACTAGGCCGGTGTTATATATTTTGTTCAGTTGAATACCTACACTATCCCAAATGTTTCCAACTATTTGTAAATTGTGAGAAAATTGCTATTTTAACCAAGGACCTGGATGTTTCAGCATATCGTTTGAGGAAGTCGCCTCTCAATTGCGTCATATTTGCTTAACAATCGCTCCAACAGCCGTGTTCAGCTCCACAAAACTCGGTCCTGCTCTGCTTTACACTACAGTACGTTAATAACCGCATCCATGAACGTGATTTCTGCCCGAGTCCTATTTTCCACCAGCTGTGAGGTGAAGACCACATGTCCCAAGATGCTGCGCTCAAACTTGGCGTCATCAAACTACGCATTTATTTTGAATAGGCGCCCTCCAGTGGACGGAAAGTTGCATAGTGCACCTTTAAGCATCAAATCAGCATATTATGATGATTTCTGAAGGATCATGTGACACTCAAGACTGGAGTTATGGCTATATCAGGAATTAAATCTAATTTAAATATATTGAAATAGAAAGTAATTTTAAATTGTAATCGAATTTGACAGCATAACTGCCTTCAAATAAATGCAGTCTTAGTGAGCATTAGAGAATTCTCTAATGCTGGAAATAGATGAAAAATAACACCAAACTTTTGAATGTCAGCATACATTTTTTCATTATAGGATGACAGGGAGAAGTAAAATATAATCTCACCTAGCATGACAAACGGGATACCCAGGTATGTTGAATTGTATTTCGCTCCTGTGAGGTTAAAGATGCCTGCAGAGGTGAGTGTAGCCAGGCTGACGGTCACCAGAGCCAGCAGACCCAGCCAGGGCTTCGTACGCACGCAGTCTCGCATTGAGCAGCACAGCATGGCCAGTGACAGACACACGGCCAGGCTAAAGAGCAGCGGCCGCTCTGATACACGACTGGTCCTTTGGAAGTCCCTCTGAAGAGAAGAGGAGGTAAAGGGGTATAGACTAAGCTCTGGATGAGCCTTTCCAAAGTTCTCCAGCTCGCTGCAGAACAGCAGCTCCCAGCTGGCCGCCACCACTTCGTTCAGTGGGCTGGCCGCTTGCAAGTAGTATGTAAGTTGAAGGGCACGAGCAGAACGCACTCCGTCTCTCCCTCCACCTGCCAGGACTCCGCCAAGTTGGTGCCCGATGTAGGCCTCCCGCCCATCTTTGAGTTTGGTGATGGGATAACGCAGAGGAGGTACTGAATGGTTAGAGGCACGAGCTGATCTCATCTCTTCCAGAACCCGCAGGATGTCGTCCACGATGCAGCTCTTGCTATCATCCAGCAGGCAGAGGTGAGCAAAGGTGTAGTTAAATCCCAGCATTGGAACCTGGATCTGAGTGATTGTGTTGTGTAGCTGGGGTTGGAAAAATAGAAGGATAAAAAATGTTACTAATACGTACAGGTAATAGATAAAATAGGATTTTGTAAAAAGGCTACAATGCTCAACAAGGCAGAATTTATTTGATCAAAAAGCTGAAATTTCTGCATCATTACTTTAGTCTTCAGAGTCATATGCTTTAAAATAAAAACATGCTATATAAATTATAATATTTTTGTGGAAAACCGTAATGCATTTTTGATTAATGGTTAAAAGAAAATTTATTTGAAATAGACTTTTTTTTAATTATTACTGATATTGATAAAATGAATGCGTGCGTCCTTGGTTGAATACAAGTATTCATTTCTTAATATCGGTTTAAAAAAAACTTGAATGGCAGTGTAGGTTCATGCACACATTAAAAAATAAATTAAAAAAGTTAACTTTGCAAGTATGAGATTGTCACATTTCAACGTATTCAGTTGCTACTATCTTGTTGCCAGGCAACAAGAAAGCATGTCGCTGAAGGAAGAGTGTGCCAAACAAGACAAACAGAACTTTTTAGACTTTCTTCCACTGCAATCCATGTGAGAAGAGCATTGATTGTCCTCTGAGGTCAGTCTCTGTGCGTTGTTAATGTCAGGCTGATTAGACTGTGTCAGACTCAGATCACCGGGGGAGGCTATACCTCCTCCAATGCTCCTCCGGCCTCCTCGAGCAGCAAAGAAATGTCAGACATACACCAATCAGGCCTCTAATTGCTCAAGCTTGATAATTAACCCTCAGTTGGAGACTAAAGCATGACATCTGCATGCCCACAGTCTCTGACCTAGACGGACGTGCAAATGGGCTGTCTGCTCTTTATGGGTAGGAAACAGAGAAAAAACAATACATTGCACAGAAAATCACCTCAGTTCCTTTGAACCATGATTTTCCCTTCTTTCCGAATCAGATCAGATCTTGGCATACACAATTGTCACACTCTTTTAAATCATGGATCAGTAGAGGAGAGCTCACCAAAGGTGGTCTATTACTGTGATACAGTGAGCAAGGTTATACAGAGACCTGTTGTGTTGTGGTGCATTGAGAATATAAAGAAGGCTCTATTTCTGGAAAAACACAATGCAATGTGAATATTAAAAAGTTCTTATGATGTGGTCGCTGCTCACAGCTCAGGCTTAGTTCAATTAGCTTAAGAAAATTGAAATGAATGTTTTGAGTTAGAAAGGGTAAGTCTAAATGCAGAAGGGAGTACTTTGCATTTCACACTGTCACTTTAAAATTTAAAGCCACACATTTTAATATTTCACAAAAAAAGAGGTCAAGTGCTCATTTGGTTTTTGCCTGAAGTTAGGATTTCTTGCCAGTACGTTATAAGCAGAAGTTTCCAGCATTATGTTTCATGTTGGTGGTTTCCGAGGGAGTGAATTTTGGAGCTGAATTGGGAAGCTGTGTTACAGGACGAAAAAGTAGGCCACAAACTAAACTAAAACTCTGACTGGCATGAAATATTTCTGATGTTTAAAAAAAAATAAAAAATCCAGTGTGAGCTGTGGAAACACTTTTATTTGAAATCCAGTTAATATGATAGCGCCCGTGATGATTCCTAAATAGTAGGACAAAAAAATATATATATATTTATTTATTAATTTTTGTATCACATATTTATTTGCTTCCGTTTTCTCACAAAAATGCTTTGTAATCATGTATTTACAGATAAATCTAGCATTTACTTTAATGGATTGAACAATCAAAAACACTAACCAGAACCTAAAATGTGAAAAGTAGAACTTAGGATAAAGATTACGTTTGTTTAAAAAGCAGCACACAGTTGCGAAGCTGAATACCTCTGAAAATATGTTTTCCTCTGAAATATGAGAAAACCTGACAAGATAAATGTTGTTAAACCTGACAAAAAGAATCAAAATGAACTAAATATTGATTTGTGCGGACAAGTGTGAAACGAGGGAAATTACTTGAGTGAAATGTTCCTTACCTTTAGGACTGAGTTGACGTGGTGAGGGTCCAACACGCTCCCCCGGCGCGAAGTCACGATGACCCGGCCATATCTCCCGGGTGTTTGCAAGTCCGAGTACAGCGTGTGTTTGGACCGGTTCACGGGGAACAAACTATCCACCAAGTTCCCCTCGATCTTCGCCAGGCTGTGTTTGGGGGCTAACAGGTACTCCACGTTTTCCTCTATGCGGTATCTGCTGAAGCTCGCACCCAGCAGGATGGAGATCAGCACGGGCGCTGAGGCGAAAAACACCGGGTGATTGGCGACAAAGTGGCCCAGTTTGTGGAATGACGTCTTAAGCCCTTCGTGCAACACTTGTCGCAACATCCTAGAATGCAGCAACAGCGCAAGGGCGATGAACCAGCATCAGCATCAGAGATCCGGAGCATCAGTGTTCAACCCACGCAGCTGGATCACTGAAATGATGAAGCGTTGCGTTGAATATCATCAGGTCCTACTGGGTCAGAGACATCTTGTTAGTGCTACTGCTTTGTGTTACTATTGCATTTAGCTATACTTCAAAAAACACAATTCAGAATTCAAATGCATTCGAAACTCTGCAACGTTTTTGCATGTGGCAATATCGTGTGCGAATTAGCCTAATCAGTTACTTTCAAAGCGGAAGACTTTTCTTTCAGTATTCTGTCAGTTCATTTTGGGGCGCAGTCGGAGGTTCGTCACACGCGGCGCCACCAGTACAGTTACAGTTAGCTAACCTTCAAATTATACCTCAAAGACATTTCAAACAAAACGCTAAAACGATTTGTGATATGTAAAACTACAACGAAATGATAAATAATTAAACTATTATGAGTTATCGAGTAGTGAAACATACAGGCTACGTCTCCAAACATTTGTTTTGACGTCGTTTGGGTTCAATCCTTACGGGGTCAACATCCAAACTCCATCCCCGCCCCATAATACGCACTCTGGGGAGTAGCCTAGTTGTCACTTTCTAAGGGAGTGACAGGTTATATTCATAGACAAGTGTAAATAATAATAACAAATAAAACCCTTAAACCAGTCTGACAAGCTGAAAAGTGGCCAAAAAACCCTGGCTGGCTTAATTAAAAAAAAAAAATCGACAGGGAATGAAAGGTGGTTCTGAATTATTACCAGTCACGTCTTCGCAGTTTCATGCCACCTGAGAGACCCAGTTTCCATAAATGCGTCGTTGATCCGAGTGCCAGAGGTGAAATGCTCAATTTTCGTAATATAAACGAATCACTTTTCTCTTTGAATATGTCCACAGCGTCTTGGAAAGGATGAGTAAGGTGTATCTTTAACAGTGAACTGGTCATGTAGTAGCCTACTCAGAAACAGTTTCAAATGCGCAAATACAGTTTTGTATATTCCATTATCTATGAGGTGCGTGTCATTGATCCATATTAATCCCGCACCGCGCCCAGCACGACCGCTATCCGCTGTTACCAGTCTAAAAACACGAATCTCCACCACCGACCCGCGGTGCAGAATGCGTGCGGGCTCCGCGCAGCTCCAGCTCGGCCACTTGTGTGCATTTCCTTACTGACTTAAGCCATTCGTTACTGCGCTGAACACAAGACAGGTCCACACACAAATAGATATTCACAAACGAACGAGATGCGGCACTTAAATGCTCAGGTACGGAGCTGATTCAGAAGTTCCAGTTTCACGAAGAGCTCGCCGGTAAATGCCGGTGGAGCCCCCACCCCCATTACACCTTATCACGGGAATTGGGTTTGTGGAAAGGAAAGCTTTTCTGATTGGTCTGTTAACGTTAGACCATACATAATACGCGTATGGACAACGATGATGTGCCGTTGTGTATTTTGTGTGACATGACGTGTCTGCAGTTAGCCTACTACTATTGATCATGTGACCAGCGATTTACACTCTAAAAATAAAGGTTCCAGAAGAGGGTTTTCACAGCTATGGAACAGAGGAACATTTTTGGTTTCCCCAAAGAGCCTTTCAGTGAAAGGTTCTGAAAAAAAAAAACATATGGACAAGAACAATTTCGAAACATTGTTCAGTTCAACTATAAATAGCCATTTGTGCAAAGATTCCATAGATGTTAAAGGTTCATTGAACCATTGATGCCAATAAAGAAAGGCATTGCACATCTTTATACCAAAATGAATAGCCTACATTTGGCATGCAAAACTATCTCACGATGGATGTAAAGCCAGCGGAAATCTAGTTGTTTCAGCATGCATTTTTGAGTTGAAACAACATCCATACTAGTTTGATAAAGTTTAGTTTAGTTAAGGATAAATAAACATAAATAGTTTTGTTGGTTGGAGAATGTTTGTTTTTGTGACAAATGGGGACATTCCATAGGCATAATGGTTTTTATATACCATACAAACCGTATTTTCTATCCCCCTACACTGCTCCTACCCCTAAACCTACCCATCACAGGAAACATTCTGCATTTTTACTTTCTAAAAAAAAAAAAAAAAAAAAAAAAAAAATCCTGTATGAAGCATTTTGAAAAGTGAGGACATGGCCAATGTCCTCATATTGTCATACCTATGTCTTGGATATGTCATTATTGCACAAATGTGTATGTCCTCATATGTCACAAAAACATGCCCCCCCCCCCCCCCCACACACACACACACAAATAAATTGAAATGACTAATTCTCAAAATATTTTTTACAGTGGAGGTAGCAATAATTTAATTAAAAACATTTATTATATTAATATTAAAATTATATTTATATTAGCCCCCTATACTTTTACTCAACACCCAGAAAACTCAACACCCAGAAAAGTTTTACAACAGACTTTGTACTAATATTTGCCTCTATGGAGGAAAAAAGTCACAAGACATTCATAGGTTTGATTCAGCACCATGGACAGAGATGAATGAAGTACCAGTATTTACCAGTTTGCTCTTTTTGGATCTACTTTGAAGATAAAATTGAGGCCCATTACATCAATACACTCGAGAGTTTACCCTTTTGATGTGCTATTGATATTATTCCCACAATTACCCATGTTCTCCCAGTTTGTATCCAGTCCCGGTCTGGGTTAAGCTGTCCCGGCTCTCTCTGAATTCCACAGACAGACAGATCATTTAATAACACTGAAACAGACAGAAGTGCAGGGGCATGGCTCTGGATTTACCCATGCATGTCTAATCAAGTACTGAGCCCGTGATTGAACATGGCTCCCCTACCTGGACCGCTCTAGTGCCTTCTGCTCTCCTCTGAGAGTTATTTGATATCACATATCCATATTAGCACAACTATATTTTGTATGTGGTTTATATTAATCCACAGTGAGGTTGTTCAAATAGAAATGTTAGCCTATATTTCTTCTTCCTGCATCTAACATCTGACCTATGCTGTAGACACGAAAACAAGGCTTGTAATGATCATCACTGTTTTATATGGTTATTGCCATGGCAACGATCGCCGGTGCCTCCTGTAGCCCATGCTTTGCCATATCATTCCAGCAAACTGACAAAGAGTGGTTTCCATGGTTACAGCTTTAGGGCACCATTGTGACTTCACAGCTGAAAGTGCTGGTTGTGTTTAATATCTGTAATACCTGCCTGAGTAAATGTTTGGACTCATGTTGTATTATTGCTTCTTTATTGTGCTGGCATTAAATGGCACTAACAACATTAAAGTAATGGGTTTGATTCCTATAGGGAAAACGCATACTGCTAAATGTGTAACTTGAATGCAAAAGTTGCTTTGGATAAAAGATTCTGCCAAATGCATACATGCTAATCTATAAATATTCCCGTAAATGTAAATCGACTAACACAAAAAGCGGAAACGACTAGGCTGAGTTTATTTTAGAAGAACTGAAGTTTGTTACCGTTAAAAAAGGTAGAGAAGGTTCAGTTTTCAGAGAGAGGTTGAAGTTTGTCTCTGGCTTTCTGGTCTCCTTCAGTAGAAATTTACAATAGGTTGTGGAAAGAGTCAAAGATCAGAGCCCAAATCTCACTTGAGCTGAACGGCCTTCAGAGAAAACCTGAACTGAATAAAGCTCACTTTGCTTGCTGTGCAGTAGAGTCGGGGGAAAAGTTGATGTGAGAGGAAGGAGGAGACTTGGATTGAGAGAAGAGGAGAAAGAGAGACAGAGTTAGTCGCAAAGAGAGTAAGAGTGATGGAAGGGAGATGGAGAAGGAGAGAGATGCAGAGAAAGAAAGGGAGGAGAGAAAATGTGAGCTGAATGTCAATGATGTCATTTTCCTTCCCCCAATCTTTATCCTCATTTTACCTCAAACTTTTTCGAATCATTTTCTGAATCAGAAATGTTTTCTTAGATAAGCATTTTATCGAAACTGTGAAAGATAATAACATTTGTATGTGTTTGATTCTATGTTTAAGTTGGTTTTATACGCCAGTGATTATTTTTTCCTTCTAAGGCATAAACCTAACCAAATGTTGTAAATACAAACAAACACATAAACAAACATCACGACTTAATCACTGAAAACTGACATAAAGGGATAATTCACCCCCAAAAAATTAAAATTCTCTTATCATTTAATTACCCTCACATCATTTGTGATTTGTGACCACAAAACCAGTCATAAGGGTCATTTTTATGAAATTTGTAAGATTTATATATCATCTGAATAAATTACATAGTGCAGATTTAAAGTTGTCCAAATGAAGTCCTTACCAATGCATATTATTAGTAATTAATAATACTTTTTTTTAATAGATTTACTCTAGGAAATATATTCATGGAAATTGATCTTTACTTAATATCCCAATGATTTTTGGCATAAAAGCAAAATCGAAAATTTGGACTCATACAATGTATTGTTGGCTATTGCCACAAATATACCTGTGCGCCTTATGACTGGTTTTGTGGTCCAGAGTCACATATCAAACCTGCATGACTTTCTTTATTCTGCAGAACACAAGTTATTATAAGTTAATTTGTTCAGTAGAAGAGAGAAAGTCATACAGGTTTGGAAGGGTATGAGTAGATGATGACTGAGTTTTCATTTGTTAGCAATCTATTTTAAGCTTTACTTTAAGATCACATGCAGAGTTCTTACTTCAAGGATATTTAAAGGGATAATTCAGTTGACAGACCCCATTGACTTCCATGGTATTTTATTCCTTCTATCGAAGTCAACATGGTCCATCAACTGTCTGGTTACCAACATTCTTCAAAATATCTTCTTTTTTGTTCACAGAAGGAAGAAACTCATACAGGTCTGGAACAACATGAGGGTGAGTAAATGATGACAACATTTTCACTTTTGGGTGAACTATCACTTTAAGGACTTGCTCCATCTCAGTGTGACTTTGTAGTTTATTTTGAGCATTTTTCTTTCTCTCACCAACAGCTTTCATTGTCTTAGCTCCTGCTCTATCTGCCAGGATCTCTGTCCCTATAAACCATAAGTGTTGCTAGATCCTAGTGAAAACAGCAGCTGCAGTAAGCTATTTGTGTTTTTCACTTTGATTTTCCCCTTAGTCACTAAAAAACATTCCAACTAAAACATAAAATAAACGAAAACTAATCTGTCAGTGGTTCTGATATACTACTCCTACTAGCAAATATTCCATTGAGCCACATCAGCTCATGTTTAAGTATCTGGGTCTGAATGAAATGTATAAAGAATCCCTCCACTAATACTTCACTCCATCTGCCAGCCCTTATGATGATATCCTCCCAAGAGGACCAACACAAATATGGGAGAGATGTATGTGTATTTACAATGTGGGCATTTCATATCTGACCGCAAACCCTCAATGTCTATCTGTCTTTCTCTGAAGGTGAACAAGTCAAGATAACTGACAGCCAACAACAGAAGGAAAAATCTGCATAGAGACAGAAAAGGGAAGAGTGCACACAATGAGAGAGAAATTACCTTTCTGACAATTTGAATCCTGAATCCCGAATCTCAAACCGGGCACAAGAATTGCATGGTAATCCCCACCACATGCTCACAGGAAACGCTAACAAATATTCAACAAATGAGTCAATTCAGGAATAAACACAAACACACACTGACATGTTCCTATAAAGCAATCATCTCTATAGTATAGGGGGGGGTCCAAAAATCTGAGACAATTTTTCTTGGATTTTTATTTGCATTGAAGACTGATTTGGGATATGCATAATATAATGAAAATGTTATATTAAATTAATTAACATTTAAATTCTCACTATTGGTATTAGACTTTTGTACCCCAATGTATATATCGAACATTATACAGGTCCTTCTCAAAAAATTAGCATATTGTGATAAAGTTCATTATTTTCCATAATGTAATGATAAACAATTAAACTTTCATATATTTTAGATTCATTGCACACCAACTGAAATATTTCAGATCTTTTATTGTTTTAATACTGATGATTTTGGAATACAGCTCATGAAAACCCTAAATTCCTACCTCAAAAAATTAGCATATTTCATCCGACCAATAAAAGAAAAGTGTTTTTAATACAAAAAACGTCAACTTTCAAATAATTATGTTCAGTTATGCACTCAATACTTTGTCGGGAATGCTTTTGCAGAAATGACTGCTTCAATGCGGCGTGGCATGGAGGCGATCAGCCTGTGGCACTGCTGAGGTGTTATGGAGGACCAGGATGCTTCGATATCGGCCTTAAGCTCATCTAGAGTGTTGGGTCTTGTGTCACAGATTCTCTATGGGGTTCAGGTCAGGAGATGGCACCCCAGACCATCACTGACTGTGGGTACTTGACACTGGACTTCAGGCATTTTGGCATTTCCTTCTCCCAGTCTTCCTCCAGACTCTAGCACCTTGATTTCCGAATGACATGCAAAATTGCTTTCATCCGAAAAAAGTACTTTGGACCACTGAGCAACAGTCCAGTGCTGCTTCTCTGTAGCCCAAAAGTGTCTTGACCTGGGGAATGCGGCACCTGTAGCCCATTTCCTGCACACGCCTGTGCACGGTGGCTCTGGATGTTTCTACTCCAGACTCAGTCCACTGCTTCCGCAGGTCCCTCAAGGTCTGGAATCGGTCCTTCTCCACAATCTTCCTCAGGGTCTGGTAACCTCTTCTCGTTGTGCAGCGTTTTTTGCCACACTTTTTCCTTCCCGCAGACTTCCCACTGAGGTGCCTTGATACAGCACTCTGGCAACAGGCCTATTCGTTCAGAAATTTCTTTCTGTGTCTTACCCTCTTATTTGAGGGTGTCAATGATGGCCTTCTGGACAGGGTCAGGTCGACAGTCTTACCCATGATTGCAGTTTTGAGTAATCAACCAGGCTGGGAGTTTTTAAAAGCCTCAGGAATCTTTTGCAGGTGTTTAGAGTTAGTTAGTTGATTCAGATGATTAGGTTAATAGCTTGTTTAGAGAACCTTTTCATGATATTCTAATTTTTTGAGATAGGAATTTGGGGTTTTCATGAGCTGTATGCCAAAATCATCCATATTAAAACAATAAAAGACCTGAAATATTTCAGTTGGTGTGCAATAAATCTAAAATATATGAAAGTTTAATTTGTATCATTACATTATGGAAAATAATGAACTTAATCACAATATGCAATTTTTTTGAGAAGGACCTATATATCCATTTATATTATTTTACAGCCACTGAATTTTTTGATGTATGGTCAGAATTATTGTCACCCTTTGGTAAATATGAACAAAGAAGGTGCATGGTTAATCCTTTTGATCTTTTATTCCAAAAATTCAGAAAATTCTAACCTTTATTTGAAGTAAAAAATTGAAAACGTGGGGGAATCTCTTTATGAAATAAGTGCTTTTCTCTAAAACATGTTCAAAGGGATAAACAATGAATTGATTTTTTTATGCTTCTGTTTTCCTAACACATGTTGAATTGAACAATGGGTGCAATTATACCCACTCACAGTAATAGTACATTCATCTTCTCTTTCTGTACACTAAAAGGCAGACTTATGTTCCCAATATTTGTTTTCCTGGCTTGCAGCTTAAAGCACATGACAACAGAGGAACAATTTAAAAAAGTGCAGTAAACATTATTTATAACAACAGTCGCATGCACTTTCACTGGCCTGGCAGTTAGATTGAGTTCAGTGGAAGCAAAATGGCAATGAGAGAGAGAGAGAGAGAGAGAGAGAGAGAGAGAGAGAGAGAGAGAGAGAGAGAGAGAGAGAGAGAGAGAGAGAGAGAGAGAGAGAGAGAGAGAGAGAGAGAGAGAGAGAGAGAGAGAGAGAGAGAGAGAGAGAGAGAGACAGAGACAGAGACAGAGACAGAGACAGAGAGAGAGAGAGAGAGAGAGAGAGACATCTGTTTTAGCAGCACTGGGAAAACTGGACCAATGACCCAAGGAGTGTCTTTATCTTCTCTGGACTTCTCTCTTTTCTTAATTACAGTCTATAAGAAGATAGCTTAGATAATTAAAAAAAATACATGGTCAAAAGTATGTGGACGCCTGAACACCAAATCCCTATGTGCTACTTCAACATTTAATGTCAAAAGAACGGGGAATTTATAGGGATTTTGTCCTCCTTTTCTTTGGAGTTTAAATTAACCCCAAACTTGTTAATTAGAAGAGGTGACCACATTCATTTGGCTCATTGGTGCAAATTTGAGGGCTGTCAATCAAATGTAAAATTTAATTAAAAAATAAATTATTTATAAAATAAAATAAAATAAAATAATAATAAAAATAAATTATTTACATAAATGTAGACTTAAGTATACGCAAATTAATCAATGTCAATATTTTAATATTTTTCGTTGTTAATTCACAAAAACATGCATAAACATTTTACCGAATTTGCAATTTGTAATGACGGCAATGTATTTTTTATTTTTTTTACTTTTTATATATATATATATATACATATATATATATATATATATATATATATATATATATATATATATATATATATATATATAAAAAGTAAAAAAAAAAAAATACATTGCACATACTGCAAATATATAATTGCACATACTGCACTAAATAATAAACATGCACTCTCAAGGTCTGTTCACACCAAGGATTATAACTATAACAATAAAGAATATATATATATTTTAAATCTTTCTAAATAGCCTATAAAGGATTAGTCCACACCACAATAACACAGAGAAACAATATGAAATCACTTTCAGAATTTTTTTTTCCCAGCTGATGAACAATAAAAACACTTTGTTCTTGCCTGGTGTGAACAGGCCTTTAGAAAGGATGTGTTAAAACTATAGACTGTAAAAAAATGATAAAATAGAATCAAACTCAAACTTGTTAAATGTCAGCGCTTGTTGATCATTTTGGCACATTCACTGTGGTGGTTTTTATCTCAGTGGTTTCACAGACAAGGCAAAGCCCGGCCGAAACACATCAAACTAGCCAACATCGGGCTGTTTTTTATCTTAAAATATGTCAGTGCCATTTTTTTTGTCTCAAGATGGACACGAGTAATGTTTTTTTAACATTTATAAAGGCTATAATAAATATAAAGGCGTAATCCTGGCTTAATCTAAACCCTGTCTGTGAAACCAGGTCTTAATGTGCCAGGACCTGTAACAATAACATTTGTAAACCTGTAATATTAACACATTATGGCTGTCCTTGGCTACACAGGTCATGTTGGATGCTGTGAAAAAATTGACAGGTTGAGTTAATTTTAAAGCTGAACATAACTATGTGTAAAACAGCCGAATTCTTCCAACACAGTTTTATTTAAAATACACATAATTTGTGTAACTTTTCTACACGTTTTCTACACTCCCATTCTAAGCAATTTGCCTTCCTGTAGCGAGTGAGCATAACATTCAAATTGCCCTAAGCTCATTTGGTGGCTGCAGAATTATAAACGTTATCTAATTTGAATGAGTCAATCTCCAGCTCATTGAGACAGCTGATGTTCTTGTTTAATGTGCAACAAAGAATGAGCAGGGAGCATGAAAAGGTAATACACTGTCCCAGGAGGGGCCGGAAATCCGGGTCCATTAAGAGAAAGCAATTAATGATTAATTAGTTAATAAGCAAGATAACAGTCACTGCGTGGTTGTATGGGATATTGCAAATTATGTACCATTTAGTTTATTGCATAGGGACGAAGACTGAGTGTGTAGCCATTCAGGTTGGGATACAATAAGAAAGACCGCAATAAGCCATTTATCACTGTAATTCAGTTTCTATCCAGACCCTTTAAGTCAGGCTAATAATTCACTGTCTTATTGTCCTATGATTAATTCAGGTTTGTTTAGAGGAGAGCATACCCAAAGGGACCGTCTGAGTGAGTCGATGAACATAAAGAGGGAAAGCGAGAGGATGGATGGATGAAAAGATGGATGTTGCGTGGAAGAGCTCTAGGGCTTTGACATTGCTGTTATATGATCCCAATCCAGCCAGAAGCACATACAAAGAGGTAGTTCACACACAAATGACATAATTTACTGAAACCTCCAAGCCTTCTGAAGTCATATGATAACATTATGTAATGAGAAGACGTCGTAACATAATTTTATCACTGATAAACTTGGTCTTCCTGGTCCCAAAATTATGACAGAATTAACAAACCCTTTAATTCTCAACCAGTGACCGTTTTTCTTATGCATAATGGCACAAACACTGGTGAATGTGCTAGTGAATATATTTAGGGTTCTTATTGGCTGAAAGTTAAATATGTAAATTATCAAACTATGTTGTTTCATCACACCCACCTATACACAAATTCACAAAACCAATAACAAACTATTTGAAGCATACTTTTATACATATTGTGTCTGTCGCTTCTGCATTAGTCACCATTAGTTCAAACTGTCAATTTAATGGAGAAAAACTACAACTGAAGCAGAGAGAGAGAGTGAGAGAGAGATCTATTCTTACACAATGACTCAGCACATCCAGTCTTACACACATACACACTGACACACTGTGTTTGTACATTACAATTTCTCTGTCTTTGTATGTTTTTGTCCGTCTCTTGGAAAGGTTTGGGTGTCAGGTTTGTGAGAATTGCTCTAAAAGCATTTTAGGGTGCTCATAATCGGTGCATCATTATCTCTGTATTAGCTTGTGCAATTTACTACCACAGAGAAAAAAGAAAAAATAAGAAATAGTCACATAGTGAGAAATAAAGTCGCCATTACAAGATATAAAGATGCAATTGTTAGATATAAAGTCAATCACAAGTAATAAAGTTGCAAAAACATTACTAATAAAGTCACACTATGAGATATAAAGTAACAATTATTAAGTTACAATGTTATAAAGTCATAATTGTGAAAGAAATTGTAAGGGCGAGAAATAAAGATACAGTGTGAAATATAGGCACAATTACGAGACCTAAAATAAAAGATATAGGTGCATTGTGAGATATAAACATACAATCTAATGAGGCATAACATTATTCACATAACATAAAGTAAATAACACTGCTTATCTCGTCATCACAGCACCTGTTAGTGGGTGGGATATATTAGGCAACAAGTGAACATTTTGTCCTCAAAGTTAATGTGTTGAGGAAGCAGGGAAAAAATGGGCTATTGTAAGGATTTCAGCGAATTTGACAAGGGCCAAATTGTGATGGCTAGACGACTGGGTCTTGTGGGCTGTTCCTGGTTTGCAGTAGTCAGTATCTATCAAAAGTGGTCCAAGGAAGGAACAGTGGTGAACCGCTGACAGGGTCATGGGTGGCCAAGGCTCATTGATGCACGTGGGAAGCGAAGGCTGGCCCATGTGGTCCGATCAAACAGACGAGCTACTGTTTCTTAAATTGCTCAAGAAGTTAATGCTGGTTCTGATATACAGGTGTCAGAATACACAGAGCATCACAGTATGTTGTGTATGAAGCTGCATAGCTGCAGACTAGTCAGGGTGCCCATGCTGACCCCTGACCCCTGTCCAAAGTGCCAACAGTGGGCACATGAGCATCAGAACTGGACCACGGATCAATGAAAGAAGGGGGCCTGGTCTGATGGATCATGATTTCTTTTACATCCTGTGGATGGCCTGGTGCATGTCGCTTACCGGGGGAACACATGGCAGCAGAATGCACTATGGGAAGAAGGCAAGCCGGCAGAGGCAGTGTGATACTTTGGGCAATGTCCTGTTGGGAAACCTTGAGCCCTGCCATCCACGTGGATGTTACTTTGACACGTACCACCTACCTAAGCATTGTAGCAGACCATGTACAGCCTTGAAATCTCATGAAATCTGTATTCTTTGGGGGCTGTGGCTCTTTAGCAGGATAATGTGCCCTGCCACAAAGCAAAAATGTTTCAGGAATGATTTGAGGAGCACAACAACAAGTTTGAGGAGTTGACTTGGCCTCCAAATTCCCCAGATCTCAATCCAATCAAGCATCTGTGAGATGTGCTGAACAAACAAGTCCGATCCATGGAGGCCTCACCTCACAACTTACAGGACTTAAAGGATCTGCTGTTAACATCTTGGTGCCAGATACCACAGCACACCTTCAGGGGTCTAGTGTAGTCCATGCCATGACGGGTCAGGGCTGTTTTGGCAGCAAAAGGGAACTAACACAATATTAGGTCATAACATTATGCTTGACTGGTGTATATAACAATATAGGCCTATAAAATAAAAAATGTTATTGCATCTTTTTGTCTCGCTGTGTGATTCACTGGGAAATATAAAGTCGCAATTACCTTTTTATTTTTATTTTTTATCTGAATCAGAAACAGGCTTCCATACAAATTGCTTCGCTAATAATATCACTATTGGAGTCTAAATTGTTTGTGTATGTGTTCATTTATAAAATTGATTATCTAGACAGATCCCATTCACATTGTTTACTTTACTGCATTAATGTACAGTTCTGTTGCATTAGTATTTTTTAAAAGATGCAGCACCGGCTTTTCTGGCTCAGTTAAATGTATAAACCTCTAAACCTGACATAATCCAGATAAATCATTAGTCATTAGTATTTCTCTGCATGAAAATAACTGTGGTTTGGAGAGTCTGGCACACTACAGTACTGCTACATGTAAAAGAAAGAAAAAGATACAGAGAGATGGTCTTCTGTTGTGCCTCTTCTTTCAAGTGAGTGGGCACGCTCGGCCCCATCGCCCACCGCCTGCCACGTTATTTCACACCATCCGCACACACTGCCAAGGCTGAGGTCACCAGGCTTTTCATTTAAAATTCCTGTGCGTCGTCACACCAGTGGATGTCTTTGTGGGTCTGTGTGTAGGTGTTTGATTCTATGGAACAGTGTGACTCATGCGCTTTCATAGAAGCTTCTACTTGCCTCATAGCTCAGCTCTGCCTTCAAAATACACGATAATCAAGATCTCAAGGCTTTCTGCCACTGACAATGCTCAAAAGCACAGACAAAGCACAGCGAACAACAACAAGAACAAATTGAACTTGGTTATGGATGTTGAGTTTGATGAATTTTAGTCTGAATCTTAAAGATATTTGTGAAGCTTGTGATAAGATTCAGCAGATAAAAGGCGAACTGGGAGAAAGTAAATGACTGAGGCTTAAAATTTAACCTTTAAATTATTTTCTTCTAAGATGGACGAAGGCTGTTGCAGCAACAATTGTTTCAGAAGATCTATCTGTCTGTATAGGTCTCTTTAATATCATACTTGTTTCTGTAGATAACTTTTAGATTTGATTGAGTAATAAGAGAAATTGAGAACAAATGGAGATGATTCCATTTAGATTAGCCAATTTCAAGTCAAACAATGAAACAAAAACAATATGATCTATGAATATCTGTAACTTTCACTATATATATCTACACTGTGACGTACTTAAAATGGAAGTGGAAGAATAAATTTAGACAGTATACAGTTAATCACACTTATTGACATAATTTAATTTACATTAAAAAACTAAACCAAAATGTCAAAAGTAAAAACAGTGAATAATATAATAATTTTTATTTCTTCAAAGAAATCTGAAAATTATGGATTGTATTCTTTATGGA
The DNA here is from genome assembly GCF_024679245.1 of Pseudorasbora parva. Lineage (NCBI taxonomy): Eukaryota > Metazoa > Chordata > Actinopteri > Cypriniformes > Gobionidae > Pseudorasbora > Pseudorasbora parva. Next base: position 12,316,302 of record NC_090195.1, on the reverse strand, counting down.
AATATTTCTGTATGGCTTGTTAATGTAACTGAAAAAAAAAAAAAAAAGGTAATTGCAAGTTTGGCTATATCAAGTAAATCTGAGAAAAGACGTCAGAATTTTAAAATGAAAAGTTGCAATTACCTTTTTTATCTTGCAATTCTGAAAATTATTTTTATTTTGTATTGTAATTATTTCTATTTTTAATTGGACTTGTACAACTTGCAATTCTAACTTTTTTCTTGCAATTATGACTTTTTTCTCACAATTGCGAGTTGATATCTCACAATTTAGTAAAAAAAACGTAATTGTGAGACAAAAAGTCACAATTAACACAAATAACAATTAAAGCTGCAGTCCGTAGTTTTTCCTCTTTGTCACCATCTCTGTTCGAAAACTGCAATTGCAGTTATTCGCAGAATTATCAACTTTACGTGAGGTGTGCCCAATGTTTTGAGGAGAATGTGCAGCTACCTGGAGAAGCTGTCAGTCACCGTGCCGGTGTGGATACTGTCATTCACAATCACATACTTTACTGTTTGAAAGTATGACCGACATAAGAGTGTCACCTGAACAAGTAAGTAGCTAACATCCACTTTTGTTCTGACCAACTAAGGAGAAAAAAGCATTGCAATACATCGCGATAATAATTTATCATATCACGTCAAACTGCAAATTATACTTTTTCAAATTGTCAATGTTATCAGGATTGCGTGACTACATTTAATGTGAATTAAGGGCTACCTGTAATACAGTTTCCATTTCTGTGCAGTCTAATTTCTAATCGTCATATACCAACACATTAATGTGGAGTAGAGGTGAAGCTCTCTCTCATAGCAAGCACAAAATAACTATTGTTACCATAATGCACATAGCAAAACGAGAAAGGCACATCAAAGAACACAACTTAACTGCATGAATTAAGCGAACAGGTATGCTACTGTTACATAGCCTAATTCAACCATTGAAATGTCTTACCTGTCCAGCTGAAAAAAACCTTCAAAACACGGAGGTTCACGCCACCTTTAATTATCCTTGTTTTGGCATCGCCCTGTTGAAGTCTCTTTTTTTTCACTCCGAAGTCCGAAGACTTTTGCATTTTACAACGGATGAATCTCCAGTTGTCACTGGTGACTGTCGTTTGAACCTTTCTGGATCTGCCATCAAATTGATAAGTTTAATTATATCAAGTGCTGTGAGAAAAGCTTTTTTCCAACATCCTCACATGCGATAGCCTGCTAACCGGGACACCTTCTTTATGTGTACAGAGGTGACGTAATGAAGCAAACATATGGTTGAATTTCCCGCGGAAATCCACCAGTACCACTGGAATTAAAAAACATTATTACAAGCTTACTGCTGTAAATCGAGCTACGGTAAGCAGATAGTTTTGAACACTGGCTGGTTATGTACTTGCTCAAAAATTTATTTTGGATCATTTTTAACCCAAAAAAGTTACAGACTGCAGCTTTAGCTAAATTTTATTAACTAACTTTATTTAGCTAAAAAATATTCCATGGTGGAAACAAGCTTCCATAGGAAAGAAATATCTGAGACCAAGTTAAAGCTGCACTATGTAATTTTTCCATCCGCTAGAGGGTGCCTATTCAAAACATAGGCGTAGCTTGATGACGCCAAGTTTGAGCACAGAATCTTGGGACATGCGGTCTTCACCTCACAGCCGGTGGAAAAGCATCGGGCTAGGATTTGGGCAGAAATCATGTTCATGGGTGCGGTAATTAACATTACTGTAGTATGAAGCAAGGCCGCTGGAGCGATTGTTTCGCAACACATGGCTCGCGAGCAGCAGGACTTTTATTATGACGGGACACAGTCGCCAGCACTATTTTGGAGGCTGCTGTGAAACTTTTTGCACACTGCTAAGAGTAAAGCATTTCTGCCAAATTGCTGAAAACCGAGGGTAACACAGATATGACGCAATTGACAGGCGAATCCCTCAGACGACCCAGCTCCTTCGTTAAAAGAGCAATTTTCTCACAATTTACAAATAGTTGGAAACATTTGGGATATTGTAAGAACTCAGCTGAACAAAATATATTACACTGTCCTGGTGGTTTTTGGATATTTTACGGCAAAAATACTACATAGTTCACCTTTAATATTTCAATGAATCCTTCAGTTTTTGATCCATACAATGTTCTTCTGTGAGCCTGAACCTGAAGCCGATCCACACAAACACACAGCACAGAAGCCATCATGGCATCAAGTCATTAAAAGTTAGACAGCTAATTATTGAATTAGGCGTTCCAGTTTATTACTCGCTGTTGTGATTGTGTTTTGTACTTTTTGGGGACACAGTGAGCAATCAGTCTTGTTAACATGATCAACAGTTTCACGTCTTAACAAGTGTGCCTGTGAGCACCGTGTTTGTAGTGTGTGCAGCAATTGTGTAATGGAGGGTGGGCGTACGGCCACTGAGAGGAGAAAAACGCCTCATTATCGCAGCTAATGGGGAGGCCTCCTAACACGAGCCCTTCGTGGGGGACCGGACATGGTCACCACAGCAACAATCACCACAGCAACCACCAACACAACTCTCATATATATTTCTACCAGCTGCATTGAACCACTGACACCCTTATGATCCTAATATTAATACTCACACTTTATAGACCCCACATGAAAGAAAAATCTGTGTCAGATTTGCAATTAAAAGTCTGAAATATCAAACATTTCTCATCAAATATTTATAATTATATTTCCTGCATGTCTCTTTTGTGACTGTTTTTTCTCTCTCAAGGATTTTAAAGAGAAAGATCTTACTGAGAACTCAGTATAACTGAGTATCATGAGCTATATCAGTGAAACCTCTGAACGATAACGTTTTATTTTGGGGACGGCAATGAAAAGGGCAGTGAAAGATGAAGGAAATGTGGACAGGTTAGGAGATGAGATTATCCTGTCTTAGAGATTCTTGTCACGCTCCCTGTCAAATCAGATTGGAACAAATCACTCAAAAGAAAATCATATTTTCCAGCTTGTTACCGTGACGATGCTGCCTGAATCAAAAGTTTCAGCCGATGCATTCTCCCATCAATCACCTCTCTGTAATCTTTACCACCTGTCGCTACATATACAAGCTCTACATATTGTTCCAAGTGTATACAGTTAAAGCACTTTTGGTCAGACTTCTTCTGAAGTTACCAGTGACAGTTTTAAAAATCTGCCAAGTAATGCAATATGATTTATATAGCCTAATCCACACCATCTCCATTTATACAAGTGAATATATCAGGTTCAGTCTGTCTATTTCTGCCAAGGTGACATAATTTGGTTTGAATTTCTTCATGTACAGTAGCTTTTTTCATGTTTCTGGGTTCCTTTTTGGGTCTTTCTTCTACTCTAGGCACTTTTCACACCCATGTGTTAATTTAATCTGTCTGCCAGTGTACAAAAGAGTGTCACAACATATTTATGCAAGTTCCCCCCTAAATGTAATGCACTTTCCCACCACAGTGTAATTTCTATCTCATCTTAAATTATGTATTGTGGTAGGAATAAGAGTGAAGGAATTGAAATTGAATAAAAAAGGATTAAAATGTCTGACTCATGTCGCGCTGGGGGTAATTTATTAGATAAGATTGTATGTATCCTTTAAATTGGCTAAAGGTGTAGAATTCAAAAACCTGTGAACTTCAGCCAGCAACTTAATGCTCGTGCTTGTAACATACAAGAGACTGAACGCAATTCAAGGTCCTAATATACTTCTGGTTATTTTCTCGTTTTAAAATGACTGGTATTAGCCTATAGCTTGATTATAAAGTACAGTTGGACTATAGACTAAATCTGACTATGTGTGACTATAGCTTTTCTTTCATGATGCATTACAGTAAAGAACGGCTCTTTTGGCATTATCCTGTACATTTTATAAGCATTCGTTTCACGTGTCATTGAATGGATGAATAGCTCCAGCAACACAAACGTCACATGCTTTTAATTTTCCTGGCAAAAACACAGTCCACATAAAAATATTAAGCTGAGCTGATATTAAGGCTGAGCTCTGAGACAAGAGCAGACACAGGTCTGAGCTCTGGGACAAGAACCTTTACTGAACTCTAGTCAGGGGCTAAAGCAGACACTCGATTATGGTCAGGTGCTGGAACCGACACTGGGCTGTGGCCAGTGGTTGGACCTGTAGAGGACCGTTTTTTCTTCCTATGCCGCCTCCTCTGGACTGAGGTTTTATTAGTCTCTGGACATGTTACAAACTCGGGAGCAGGCTCATGGGTGGAAGCAGATTCTGGAACGGGAATGGATTTAGAACTGCACTTCAGGACTTGAACAGGCTTGTGACAGTACCCTGGGGCTGGTGCATCACTCTCACTGGAAAGGACTGGTGAATCTCTCTCACTGGAAAGGACTGGTGAATCTCTCTCACTGGAACAGACTGGTGAATCTCTCTCAATGGAACGGACTGGTGAATCTCTCTCACTGAAACGGACTGGTGAATCGCAATCTCACTGGAACTGACTGGTGAATCGCTCTCACTGGAACGGACTGGTGAATCGCAATCTCACTGGAACGGACTGGTGAATCGCAATCTCACTGGAACGGACTGGTGAATCGCAATCTCACTGGAACGGACTGGTGAATCGCAATCTCACTGGAACGGACTGGTGAATCGCAATCTCACTGGAACGGACTGGTGAATCGCTCTCACTGGAACGGACTGGTGAATCTCTCTCACTGGAACAGACTGGTGAATCTATCTCACTGGAACGGACTGGTGAATCGCAATCTCACTGGAACGGACTGGTGAATCGCAATCTCACTGGAACGGACTGGTGAATCGCTCTCACTGGAACGAACTGGTGAATCTCTCTCACTGGAACAGACTGGTGAATCTCTCTCACTGGAACAGACTGGTGAATCTTTCACTGGAACAGACTGGTGAATCTCTCTCACTGGAACAGACTGGTGAATCTCTCTCACTGGAACAGACTGGTGAATCGCTCTCACTGGAACGGACTGGTGAATCGCTCTCACTGGAACAGACTGGTGAATCTCTCACTGGAACGGACTGGTGATGCTTTCTCACTGGAACAGACTGGTGAATCTCTCACTGAAACGGACTGGTGAATCTCTCACTGGAATGGACTGGTGAATCGCTCTCCCTGGAACGGACTGGTGAATCACTCTCACTGAAACGGACTGGTGAATCGCTCTCACTAGAACAGACTGGTGAATCTCTCTCACTGGAACAGACTGGTGAATCTCTCTCACTGGAACGGACTGGTGAATCTCTCTCACTGAAACGGACTGGTCAATCTCTCTCACTGGAACAGACTGGTGAATCGCTCTCACTGGAACAGACTGGTGAATCGCTCTCACTGGAACGGACTGGTGAATCGCTCTCACTGGAACAGACTGGTGAATCTCTCACTGGAACGGACTGGTGATTCTCTCTCACTGGAACAGACCGGTGAATCGCTCTCACTAGAACAGACTGGTGAATCTCTCTCACTGGAACAGACTGGTGAATCTCTCTGACTGGAACAGACTGGTGAATCGCTCTCTATGGAACGGACTGGTGAATCGCTCTCACTGGAACGGACTGGTGAATCTCTCTCACTGGAACGGACTGGTGAATCTCTCTCACTGAAACAGACTGGTGTATCTCTCACTGGAACAGACTGGTGAATCGCTCTCACTGGAACAGACTGGTGAATCGCTCTCACTGGAAAAGACTGGTGAATCTCTCACTGGAACGGACTGGTGATGCTCTCTCACTGGAACAGACTGGTGAATCTCTCTCACTGAAACGGACTGGTGAATCTCTCTCACTGGAACGGACTGGTGAATCTCTCACTGGAACAGACTGGTGAATCGCTCTCACTGAAACGGACTGGTGAATCGCTATCACTAGAACAGACTGGTGAATCTCTCTCACTGGAACAGACTGGTGAATCTCTCTCACTGGAACGGACTGGTGAATCTCTCTCACTGAAATGGACTGGTGAATCTCTCACTGGAACAGACTGGTGAATCGCTCTCACTGGAACAGACTGGTGAATCTCTCTCACTGGAACAAACTGGTGAATCGCTCTCACTGAAACGGACTGGTGAATCTCTCTCACTACAACAGACTGGTGAATCTCTCTCACTGGAACAGACTGGTGAATCTCTTTCACTGGAACAGACTGGTGAATCGCTCTCACTGAAACAGACTGGCGAATCGCTCTCACTGGAACAGACTGGTGAATCGCTCTCACTGGAACAGACTGGTGAATCGCTCTCACTGAAACAGACTGGCGAATCTCTCTCACTGGAACAGATTTAGAAGTGGATTCTAGATGTAGGGATTTGAGAGGAGAAGATTTCATCTGGACTTTCCAGACGGGAATAACCGCAGGATCCACCACTTTCATTCCATGGCCATCGCTGTTTGATACCATCTTCTGGGCTTGAGGGAAAAGAGTTGATTCTGGCTTGGCAGTCATGATGAATGGAGACTTTAGTGCTCGTATGAGTTAAGATTGAACTGCCATCTTCAGTTCAATCTCGCTAACAGTGAGGGAAGAACCACTTCGCCACAGCACCCAGTATAAATAATGCTTCAGTGTGAGGGTTGAATTACCTGGTGGAATCAGTTGCGCAAGGTGATGGTCTAATCCAACCCACAACAAATCTATGAGATCTTGGTCATTCCAGGTTACTAAATGGAAATGTTGTACACAATGCTCCACATACATATTTAAACTGCAACCAGTCTAATCAAGAATCATCCACAGATTTGGTCTCAAATGACCAGTCCATACTGGGAGCTAAAGGCCCTTATAATTTGATGAGTTTAATTTTATAATTAATTTTATAATTTTAATGAGTTCCTTATAATTGGTCTGGTCTTCTGTCACTGAACAGAAGACAACACAGGTATAAGTGAAACACAACAGTATGTTTATTTGCAGGACTGAATACATGCAGCTGGAGTGGGTAATATCATGTGAGAGATTAAACAGTTTGGTTTGAAAAGACTTACGGTAACATTACTGTAACTGTTCTGTCTTTTGTTTGCGATCTTTAGAATCATAGGATGAGGGCAACAGATGACCAAAGACAGATTACTGAGGACAAGTGAAGTTGATCTGGTAGCAGACTCAGGAAAGTAGCACAGGTTGGTAGCTGTCCTTGAAGCGATGACAATCTCTGTGTGTGTGGTGCTGGCTTTTGTAGTGCAATAGATGTGGGTGATGGCAAACGGTAATTGATGGTGTGGTAATTGTGAAGTGAGTGCTGGTGATAGGCATGCTGGCTGTGACAGTTTTACTGTTTCACTCTCCTTTTATAGTATCATAATTTTAATAACAACAACAACAACAAAATCTTTAGGGTCTAGTTCTCACTATTAAAGGAATAGTTCACGCAAAAATAAAAAAAATCTGTCATCGTTTACTCACTCTTAAATTATTCCAAATCTGTAGAAATGTCTTTGTTCTGCTGTACACAAGGGAAGATACATTAAATAAAGTTTGTAACCAAGCAGATCTCAGGCCCCATAGACTACCATAGTATTTTTGTTTTACTATAGCAGTCAAATGGGGCCCAGGATAAGATTGGTTACCAAATTAAAACATATTCCTTTATGTTCAGCAGAACAAAGAAATGTATAATTTTTTTTTAGGGTGATTACATTTTTGGCTTAACTATCCCTTTCATTAGTTGCTTATTGTTGTGGATATTATTACTATATTGGCTGTTTATTAATATTTATAAAGCACATATTAATAGTTAATAGTGACCTTTCTTTACAGTTTAAGAGTGAACGTCTGTGAGAGCAAAATAACACTAGAGCAAAGAACTAAACCTATACATATAAGGCATTTGAAAAGTATAAAAAATAAATTATGAAGGCATTGTAAAAAATACAAGACATAAAGAACAAAGTTCAAAATTTGAACACAAATAAATCCCTAGGACATAAAAACCATTTACCTTTCCCTCCTAATTGCTTCCTCTGCCTTTCCATTCAACGTTTTCTTATTTTCACCTCATTTATCTACCTCTCTCAGCCTCTCTGTGTCTTCAGTGGGAACGGCAGAGTAATGGTGGCATGCTTTTAGCTGCAAAACCATGATGGATAAGAACCCTTAAAAAAAAAAGAGGTCTAATCTAGTTAGACACTGAGTCCCAGGCTTTTCTTCCCAAATCTACTTATTTTGCCTCAAGGCCAGAGCGACAACAACCCTTTTAGAAATGCACTTTCTGTTTTCAGAGTCACAAATGGCAGCGCAGCCCGTGAATGCTGTTCGGCAGGCAAGGATGTCTTGCTGAGGGCGTTGTGTTTTGGATTTATATTCTGGAAGAGCAGGTGATTAAAGCGGGCTTTTATAGAATCATGAATCATCTGTGTCTTTCAGCTTGTAAAGAGTTGAAGTGATGTCAGAACGGCTGACGGATGTGTAGCGGTTCAGTCCGCCAGACCCTGAGGCAATGTTCTTGTCAATGACTGATCCAAGTTATCCCACTGACAATGGCACACCGCTCAAATCGGAAGTGCGAGAAAGAAGTGGATTCTACAGAATAGATTTGCGTGAAGGACATTTGTAGAAGTCATTTGGCAGATAGTATTGTCAGTCATTGTTCATAGAACAATGCCCCTTTGTTTTCATGTTGAACTCTTGTCTGATGTAACTATGATGTAACACTAAACAGCCTCATTCAGAGTTTCAGCATAGTTTAAAATGTTAGTTTAAAACACATGCACAAAGTTCTTAGAAATTCATCTTGGTTTTATTTGGTTTTGAAAAACTTTTTGAACATATCATTTGAAAATAAATATTGCATTGTGGTGCAACTCACCCAAAAATACTTTTCACCTTGAAAAAGTATTTTAATAAAAAATAATCATCATAGAATAGATCTAATCAAGTCATTGAATGGATGGATGAACTGCGTTTTTATTACATTTGAGAATAAATTAATAGATCTCTCTGCCTGCAAATCAGCACCATAAATCATGATATTCATGTAGATGAGCATATGTCCATACATTTTACTACCACCTAGGCCGATCGAATATGATTTAAGTGTGTCAGCATGTTCCACTCCAGATGGTATTTTACCATGAGAGGCGGAGGCAATAATTTAGTTCTTCTGGATTGCCGTTCATAAATCATACTTGAGATCACTCACATTGGTTCCCACCTGACAGCTCATGTGCCTGTTACTCTAATTACCCCCATAATCATTCCCGCCTCTGAGTCCATTCTCCATCATTACCACCACAACAGACACGTGCTTCGAGATCACACTAGAAGCCAGGCGATTTTCAGCAACATTTCATGTTCTCGTTTTCTCAAGGACACAGATCTCCATACAGCTCTTTAAAAGGTGTCTTACATGAGTACTACACTGTAAAACAAATATTGTTGGTTTAACTTAAAAAAGTAAGTAAGCTGGTTGCATTAGAATTTTGAGTTTATTGAAATTAAAACTTTGAGTTGATACAATGGATACAATTGGTTAGATGAATATAAACTCAAAATATTATTGTATCTACCACATAAAAAATGTGATAAATCATGAAAATAGCACAATTTAGCGTTTCACTGTCTTCACAAATAAAACACACACAATTACCCAATATGCTTACAAAATATTTTAATAATATTTTAATAAATGTTGTAGATTCTAAAAAATGTTAATTGTATTAACTCAAATTTTTAATTTCAATGAACTCAAAATTTTAAGTCAACCAGGTAACTTATTTTTTAAATACATTTCTACAGTGTAGAAGAAACATGTTTTCTTTCTTGTATACTTTCTCAAAGTAAATTATTAAACAATACTGATGAGTGCATTATTGATGAGGAGTTTTGTTATGAGAAAGTGGCGTCCAGCCATGCTTTCTACAAGGAATTACTTGCAAAAAAAGATTAGCTCCCAAATTCCCTAGGCTCATCTCCTGCTGCATCTTGACCATACACATCTAAAAATAATTCTTCCATTTCTTGGCCGTTCTGCTTTCAGCGTATCTCCTCGTGTGTTTATTTTGGATAAGCCCTTAAGGAGAATCTGGCAACCTGACCTCGCAACGGTACGGTCCCAGCTCTTAGACAGAATATTAACGCTGAATCTGTCTTCCACACTCTACTGGGCACTGATGGAAAACATAATGTCTACAAAAACCTGTGGGCAGATAAACTGTATGACCCAAATGTTCCTCTTGTCATGTTTTCTGGCCTGAATTCCTGCTGTTTTGTGATTCATAAACTGAGAAGGATAATGCCAATTCTCTGCCACTTAAATGTCATCCGGAAGCACTATGTATATTTTGAAAATGGCTGCAGTTTACTCAAGCAATACCTTCCTGATAGATTTTCATTACAAAGTCAGATAGAAGATTTTCACTTACCTTTCATTTTCATCTATGCATTTTATAGTTGCATTCCCTCCATCTTAAGAAATAAAAAGTGTTTCAGTAAACACATGTCAGACATGATAGATAGATAGATAGATAGATAGATAGATAGATAGATAGATAGATAGATAGATAGATAGATAGATAGATAGATAGATAGATAGATAGATAGATAGATAGATAGATTACTTACCTTTAATTATATAATTTTTCATTACGTTTCATTCCCTCCATCGGATTAACTAGTGTAGAAATGTGCAGGTCTGGTTGTTTAAAATGTTCTGGGCTCTTCAGGCTCATCCAGCTGTGTTTAATGCTTTCAAAAAGCTCTTAGTACCCCAGTTCTTATCTCTGCATGTGCCTATCATGGCACTCAAACCGAACGTAATTAAACTCCCGAGAACAGACCAATGTGAACCTATCTTACCTCAACAGGTATCTGCAAAAAGCAAAGTACGGGTAGCTATTCGTATTTATATAAACTACTCTTTAACCTATGCAACATTCAGTGTGATGCGTCTGTTTAAAGACGCAAATACAAATCGCATTTTAGCGTAAAAGACAAAGAAATATAGGCCTATAAACCATAAACACAGTCATGGTTAAATCTCCCTCTAGTGGCAAACCTATGGAAACGCTTTAAACCTGGTTTTACTATATATGTATGTATCTCTCACACAAACACAAAATCAAGTACTTTAATTGCCTACAATATCTACAGCAGTGATTCTAATACACAGAGACAAAGGATAAGTTAATGCAATCAGCTTTTAATTACTATGGGCGAGATCTTTTAAAGATTGATGGGCCTATTAACCACTGAATTGATTATTGCTCTTTTAGGTCTGCGATTGTCCCGGTTCCTCATTAGCTCAGGCCACCAGTTGTAGTGCATTATGGGGAGAGTATGTGATCGGTTTGAGTAAAGATAATGCATGCACTAATAATATTATAATTAAGTTTTTGCTCTTACAGACAGTGTGGCCCCTCAACAAATAGCAGGATCCAATGCACCCATTGGGCGGTGTGTTACCATAGGAACATTATACATAAAAGCTCATTATTACGTTATTGTCTTTGTCTCAAAGACAGCCTGAGAGAAGGAGAGAGAGAGAGAGATAAATAGGACAGGAGAAACGGAGGAAACGGTTAATTGAGGCACTGACTTTCCTTTTCATTATAACAGATGCATGGGCTCTTTGAGGAGCGTTTCTTACGCATCAAACTTTTGATGATTTTGAAGTATTAGATGCATTGCTAAATAATGGATGGATTTGGATGTGCTGGCTAGAAAAAGAGAGTAGCTTGCGATTTAGGGTAATTATGGATTTAATAGGTACTGTATATTGTCACCATTTCTTTTAAATGGATAGTTTATGCCAAAATTACAAATCTGTTATCATTTGCTTAATGTTTCTCCATGGAACATAAAAGGTGATTTTTTTTGTTGGAAGAATGTCTTTGGCATTTAGACATTTTACACATTAGACATTTTTAATCAAAGAGAATTACCGATTATAATTGAAGACCCAATATACTAATAAAAATGTAAAAGAGAGGGGAGAAAAAAAAAGGATTTGTGTGTGAGGAACAGGCCTAAATTCTAATTTTACGATATTATTAATAAGAATTTTTAATAAGAATTATTCAAAAAACACCTGTTGCATTTCACAGAAAAATAATTCCTTATATAAAAAGAGTTTAATTCTAAATGTTCCATCATGTATTCTCAGTTAATGGGTTTTGTAAAAACTCCATGCATTCTATTTATAAAAGAACAAAAATGTTTTAAATAATTTTAGATATAATATAGCATGTGACTGCAGGGCACCGTTGTGTTCGCCCATTCACAGGCCTCATGCTTCAGTGGACGATTTGGCTGCCTCTGGCATTGTTCTACAAAACTCACTCTCTATACCTCCAGCTTTCTCTCCCTTTTTCATCTCCAGTCTCCTCCAGGCAGAATGAAGATTTGGCCCCCTGGACATTTGAACCCATTATACTTTGTCACTCTCTTTCTCCAGCTCCTCACAATGACAGCAAACACCGCTACACACAGACTGACGGATGCATCTCCTCAGGAACTCTAGGTTATTTTTAGACCCTTCCCTTTTAGCAGTCCAATCAATGAAATTCTGTTTTTCACCGTTTGGTCCCCACAAGACTTCCACTGTTATTCCGGCATAGATGGAGGTCAAAGCAATTGATTTTGGTTCACCATCCTATCTGCATTATTGGACTGCTGCAGTGTCTGTGCTTAATACATGCTCTGAGTTTATGTCCAATAGGGCTGATTCCATTTTTCATTCCATTTATCCAATTTCCCCCTGTGCCTGGACTGTTTATTCAGCCATTTTTCCGGATTGGTCATGTGAAATAAAAGAAGATTTGCATTGATTTCCTCTGCCTGCACTGTTTAAGGGGTCCTATTACGCCCTTTTACGAAGTCTTCAGTTTGTTTTTGGAGTGTACTAGTATATGCTTTCATTTTTTATTGTAATTTTTTTTTTTTTTACATATTTTACATGATTACATTACCTCTCTCCCCAGTCTGGCCCGAACATGTCGTTTAGCTCCAAGTTCGATGAAGCCCCTCCTTCCGAAATAAAAAATGCGCTGTGATTGGTTAGCTGGCCCGAATGTCACGCCTCTTACCATTACCTCTTCTACTCAGATGTAAATATTAAGGATGGTGTCAATTTCAAACCAAGTCAAGCCTGATTCAGACTTAAGAATGTTAACAAACAAGAGGATCATTCAGAACGGATTTCATGCAGAGCACTTTGCAAGCACTGATTTCACAGGAAGTTTCAGAATGTTTTGTTGTTGTTGTTGTTGTTGTAATTTTCAGAAGTAATTGGTCATAAAACCAAGGTTAATTTTCCCTAGGGATGGTGAAAAGGCTTTCAAAAGCTACAGTAATGCTTATGTTAGCTAGCAGGTGAGCGGAGGCAAAGCTTTACCGTTTACATCGTAGCAACAAAATAAAACTTAACATTGGAACTGTTCATAGAAAATGCAAAATAATAAGACATACAAGTTGTGATCCACAAAAAAATGGATTTTCCTGATAATATGGGAACTGCTCCATTTCAGTAAAAGCTTTTGTGCGTAGCCTGCATTGTACTGCTTTAGGTTCTGGAAGCTTTTCTCCGCAAATGTGGAGCGCACAGATAAAAGTTGGGGTTATAATGTTCACGAACAGTGTTTAAAACCACTCTAAGTTTGTCGGCCACAGAAGGTTAAAAAAATGAGTTTTTGGAAACAAGAGACACTGTCTTTTTGACATAGCAACAACACTGTCTTCTCTTTTTTAATTTAGAAAAGAGCAGTGTGCTGTGGTTTTTATGTTGCTAGGCAACCCCCGAATCAGCTGTGCTGTCAGTCTAATCAAGGTAACCGTGACCACAATGGAAGGCCCGCCTCTCCATTACTTTGATTGGACAATAAATAAAAACTTTTTTTAACTTTCAAAAGCGTGAGGCACAGCAGGCGGTTAAAACGCGAGGTGCCTGGGGCGAATAAACATCATGCCAATAGAAACACTCACTGCCAATAGAAAACGATTTTAAAAAGGCGCCTCTCGCTGCAAAAAAACGTGTTCTCTTTGACCGGGGCCTAATGCAGCTCAACCAAGCCTCATAGCGGTTTTTGCGTATTCCGTGGGTGGGGTTTATTTAAATGAGTAACATTGTGACTTCACAGAAGCCTGGAAAAAACTTGTTGTAGTCCAAACGACTCATTCGTTGTAGTTCCTTGAAAAATGGATTCTGTTAAATAAAATATTTCCCTTTGAGCTTTGCAACCTTGCAGATCTTTTTTATGCTCAAATAGCAACATCACACACTAACTAAAGTTGAAAAAGTGAAAAAGCATAATAGGACCCCTTTAAAAAATAAAGGTTCTTTATTGGCATTTATTGTTTCTGTGAAGAAACTTTAATATCCATGGAACCTTAACAATGCACAAATGTTCCTTGTAGTGGAATAGTGTTCTTCTGAATATTAAAATAAAAATATAAAAAAGATTATTTTAAGAACTGGTCACCCAAAATGGTTCTTCGTGGCAATGCTGTAAAATGCCTGTTTTCCCACCATAATAATAATAACAAAAAAGTCTATACACCATACACAACAACATACGCAACAAGTCTCAGTGTTTCATGAATGTCTGGATTATCTTGCGCAGATTTGTGCATGTGTTTATGTTAAAATAGTCAAATCTCATATGCCAGCGAAAATATGCAGAGACAAGGAATAATGTATCTGATCACCCTATCTGTCCTGTTTATTTTGCTATAATGATATTATGATTATATATTTTATTCCGCTTATTACATAGCCAAATAAATATAAAAATACATACTTTTAAAAGCACGCTGTCAGAAAACAGTTTGTGGCTCATAAATAATCTAAATCAACTTGACATGAAATAAACATGACATGAAAATCTTTTTTTGTAAATGCATGTTTCAGGTCTTATTGTGAAGGACTGTATATTTTTTGGACCTTGTAATGTTTGATAAAAATGTCTTTTTGGTATAACGACAGACTTTGGGTGATGTATTCCAGATTCCTGCAATCATTAATTCTCTGAAACCCCGTCTTTCCCCCCTCACAATAAAGCTTGCATTCATTTTTGAGTGCAACGCCCAGATCCTACATTTTTTTATTTGTAGAAAATTACACTCAGAGGAACGTCACATTACTAAATAAAGTTCTGTCACTACTTCCGTTTCATCATGAACATGTACAATACACTAAAACTGATTTGTTTTTCTGCAAAGTAAAAACACACACCACAAAAACAGTTTGAAAACCTCAGGAAAACAATAATTATTTACTTACGTGTTCAATGAAATAAAATGACAATGTTAACTGTTATCAACAACAACAATAATTTATAGCACTCTTAAAGCAACAGTGCGACCTAATTTGTGTGTAAAAGAAAGGCCTCAAAGGAATTGTTGTGGTCCATTTGCACATTATAATTGAGGTCAGACAGTAAAGCGCAGATCTGGCCGAAAGCTTTCAGGTGTGTACAGTATTCCAGTGGCTGAAGGAGGGC
This sequence comes from Pseudorasbora parva, assembly GCF_024679245.1. NCBI lineage: Eukaryota > Metazoa > Chordata > Actinopteri > Cypriniformes > Gobionidae > Pseudorasbora > Pseudorasbora parva. The sequence continues at coordinate 12,300,875 of NC_090195.1, read as the reverse complement.
CAGGCGCTGCAGTGGTCAGCACGGCCCCAGGGTTCAGTGTTAGTAACCGCTGTTTCTCTATAGAAACCAGTGAACGGGACAAAATAAGGAGGTTTGGGTTGTGCTGTGATTGAAATCTTCACAGGGTCCTTATTTTCATTACCACACTCGACAGGACTCCGCCCCCCTGTTCATGATTGATGTCTCAGGGCAGTTAAAAGCTTTACGGAACTCTTCATAGTTGCTCATAGCTCCAATAACCCTTCATCATAGCAATGAGAGCAAAGTCAGTGTCATTGAGGGATAGGGGATGTAATATAGATGTAAATGAGCTGTATATATTACTGCATCTTACCTATATTTAGGAGGGCTGTGAGCTCCACTTTGGATCTGATCACGTGCTGCTTCTGGTCTGTAGGCATTACAGCGAACCTAGCACATAACAATATACACACAAACAAATCAATAAGAGTTTTATTTAAAGGGAAAATGAAAATCTATCATCATTCAGTCACTCTCAGGTTGTTCCAAACCTGTTTACATTTTTTTTTGTTCTGCTAAACACAAAGGAAGAAAGTTTGTTACCAGGCCACATTCTTTAAAATATCTTCATTTTTGTTCAACAGAACAAAGAAACAGGTTTTGAACAACCCGAGGGTTAGTAAATGACAGAATTTTCATTTTCTTTTTATCTCTTTAAGGCAAAACACTACATGCAAAAAACATGTTGGCCTTGTTGGCTATAGAGGAAAGAAAACATAAAAAATACACCTACTTGTGTTTATTTTATTGCACTTTATCCATTTGTGTCTGAAGATTTCAATGACAGTATCTTTTTTTAATGGACGTTTTCTCAAAATTATTTTTTTCTGATACACTGAATTCAGTAGCAATTTATATATTTCTTTTTTCTGAAGCTTTTACAAAGGGGTTTATTCATATATTCATAAATAATTTGCTTGATGTTATGCATTTTATCTCCCAAAACATAGCATTTTTTTCTGGTTTATGTGATAAAAGGAGATATCTAAAAACTGATATGTCAACAACAAAAAAAGAAGGAAAAAAATAGTGCATATTTAATTAGATAATGCCTTATTTGCATATCTGAAACATAAACTTTTTGTTGCTTTTAAAAAAAAAATTATCAATCAACTGAGGAAGTATGATGATATATGTTTGTTTAATATTTTAGCATATTCATCTGTTGTGTCTTTCCTTAAAGGTGCAGTAAGTGATTTCTGAGAAACACTGTTGACATTTAAAATCAACCCAGCAAACACACCCTTACCTTCATTGCTTCTCCCCAAAATCTTATTATAATTTGAAGCAAAGCAAAATGACAAACGACAAGGCTGAACAAAAAAAACAATATACAGTACACAAGAGAGTTGTTGTTAGTCGCCAGAAGCACACCAGCTCCAGACAACGGTCCTGTTCTTATGGCTAACATTACAACAACAGCATATCTTGGTTCATAGCAAAACCAATGTTACTCACATATGGAGCAGAAACATCAATCTCAGCATCTGATTTCAGGCTTAGCTCCCGCTTAGTTCTCTCCAGCGCTGGAAAGCTTTTCTATCAGCTTTGCCTGATCATAACCCTTCTTTTCCCAGCATTATTCCTCTGACATTTTCTCATTTGTAATGTCTGTAAGGCTGGAAAAAACTAGCTGATGCCGAAATGTGTAATCGCTCTGAGAAAACAAAGGAAATTGGCATCTGAACTCAGCATCTCTGTCCGAGACGACATCACACAGAGTGAACCATCTACGAATGACACTAATTTTCATGCCTTTCCTTTCACATGAAACTTGACACCAAACTCCTGCTCACACCAAACTCCTGCTCCCCCTCATATTGAGATCACCTGAAATGCACCAGAACTCTCTTTGTTACAATGTCAATCCTCACGATACAGTATTTTATGTGTTTGTTATCATTTGAAATGTCTCAGTGTGACTGGTACAAATATCTCAACTCCACAGAAGGAAACTAGAACATCATACATATTTTAAGAGTTTAAATATATCTTTCCTTGGTGTATGGTGGGTGTGGCTTTCAGCCATTTGGCCTCTCTTCCATACAAGTCTATAGGACTTGATTAATGCAAATTCCCATTGTGAACTCGTGTTTACATTTGAAAGAGTTTCAAATGGTTCTGGGTATTTAAGGAAATGTTGCAAAGAGCTCAGGGCTCGATACTGTACTCAGGTCAGCCCGTAATGCTGGACGTTTTAACCCATGCAGCATTATGTAACCTTGATAAGTTAGGTATACATTTCATTCTTTACTTCAGAGTATTTGATGGATTACCTTTGAATTGATTATGTAATTGGCATTATACATTTACCTGACTGTTAATAAATTGTTACACTTTGATTGATTCTGACTTGCTCTGGAATTATTTAGGTTACGAACGGACATCGTTTCAACAAAGGGTTAAATAAATGACCAAATAACCAATTGGCATTCTAAACTAAATTCTAAATTATGATTAAATGGAGTCAGATTAAGAAGAATTGGAATTAAATCCTTTATGCCCAACTGAAAACATAGAACGCACAGCCACCTTCACCCGTCATCATTGGCCTCCATTGGGACGATTTGGTCGGGCTTACATGTCTCTCAGCCATCTCTTTTTCTACAGTCTTTGTTCACTCTCTCTCCTCCCCCATGATAAGTGGACACACCCCCTACTGCTGATTGGCTACAAGTGTCGTGGTGCTTGATCCAATCCCCTTTCAACAGCGTTTCTCAGAAATAACTTACTGCACCTTTGAACTCAATGTGCATATTGCATGCACTTAAAAGTATTTACTTAATAATGGGAAAGTGTATACTTTTGAGTACATACTAAAACAATCTCATAAAATGCTCATTCTAATCTTGCATACTATTTAGGATACTGATAAACCCCCTAAAAAGGATACTTTTCCAACCGTGTCTAAATTATTAAGAATAAAATAGAATGTCTGTGACATCTGACATTTAGGCCTAAGTATGTATGTGTGAAATACTGAATACTGACATGGGCAAAACTGAGGAAGAACAGCTGGTTGTTGGTCAGACCCGCACCAGGTAGGAGAGGCTCCTCGACTCCTCCCCTCTCTTTCTCGATCCATCTCCTGTAGGCCTGCAGACATGCACATGTTCACATGTACATGATACTCATAATAATAAATATACACACCAAAACAAAGGAATAGCTAAAAAATATGCCCCTTATGTCATTCCAAGCTTTCTTTCTTCCATGGAACACAGACAGGATTTTTTTTCTGCGCAATTAAAATGAAAAGTCACTGGAGCTTTTAAGCTTCAGAAAGGATAAAAAAAGAACCATTAAAGTATGATAAAAGTGTTTCACATGAATCGTGTGCCATTTAGTTTTTAAGCTGTGTGATATATTTAATAATTTATTCATAGAATATCTTAACTCTCCTAAAGCAGCAGTCACAGTAGACTTTGAGCATGTGAAATTCCCATGGACACTGCAACTGTCTTTTTCAGAAACATAACGCATCCACAATGTAAAAATATAAAGTGCCCTATCATAAACCTGCCGCCCTGTGCCACATTGTTTAAATAGCAAATGCATTTTTGCACCCATGGGTGTGCTGGTCTGAAAATAAGGTGTGTTTAGGCTCACTGTTTGCTATTTTGAGACAACTGAAATAGACTGCGCCATTGACCAATTGAAATCTGGTCTAAAGTTATTTTTTTGAGTTAATTAAAGAGCGTGTTAGTAATATGCACCTTTAGGCAGGCGCACAACACACATACACATTGCTTATTACACACAGCAGCACACAAACATTTTTAAATGTTAAAAATGTTCATTCCTCTCTGAAGAAGTGTTCAATCTTTCCGCTCACAAATTCTGCCTTGTAAAAAACGAATCTGCCATGGTGCAAGCGCAAATGGCTTTTAAAGGGAATGGGATCTTTTAATTCTTTTAAATTAGCCAAGAGGTCACAACTTGATATACAAGTCATACATCTTCTTTATGTGATATTCAACTTCTTCTTTCAACTTTGGCGTTTCCTGTCGCTCATATTCACATGTGAAATAGAACTCAATGGAATGAAAGATGTAGTGTGACCGCCAATTGAGAGAAGCAGCAGTGTATGAATTGTGAATTATTATTTTGAGTCACATTTTTCAATGAATCACTTGATCAGGGTCACAAAAGTTATCTGGATGATTTGTTCACAAATCACGAACTGCAATACATTTTTCAAAATTTCCCTTCTGTAATCTATCAAAGAAAGTCCTACAGGTTCGGAATGAGACAAGCTGACGGTAAATCAGATTCAGGTCACTTTAGGATAATTATAGTGGAAAAAGCTGTAATACCCTGAAAGATTCTCTCATCCCTCCATTGTCAGCAATGTTCTCTGCCAGTGTCCTCTTCCCCTTGACCTTGAGAGGGGATTGTGGGTATTAAGTATTAGGTTGGTAACTCTGCAACATTTTGATGAAACGTTGAAGAAGAAATGCATTAAAAAGGCTGATGCCCACTGTACATTTAGTCCCGCCTCCTTCCAATAGTAGCTGTTGTACTGGTCAATCATGCATTGTGTCTTTTCGGTGAAGCGGGTGATGGAGGAGTTGCTCCACCACTGGTCCAGGTTACCATCTTTGTCATATTTTCTGCCTAGATGAACACAAATACACAGAGATATCCTTGAGAATCAGGCAACACATGTACTGAGACTCATCATAAATCAAATGGCCTTACCATTGTTATCAAATCCATGGGTTAATTCATGCCCCACAATTACACCGATCGCTCCATAGCTCAGTGATCTGACACAAAAACACATTTCACAAATTAGTATAAAGTGTGCTGGGGGAATATAAATTAGAAAACATCAAGAAGAAGAAGCGTCTATGTCTCACCGAGGATAGTCTAGTCCCCAGAAAAATGGCTTCTGAAGTTCTCCCGCAGGGAATCCTGGGTAGAAGAAGAACATGATCAAATATATAAAAACATCAAACACTGCTATTATACCTGACAGATATGATTTATTCCTGTGATGGCAAAACTTATTTTTCAGCATCATTACTCCAGTCTTCAGTGTCTCATTTTAGAAATTATTCTAATATGCTGATTTGCTGCTCTTTTCTTGACATTTATCATCAATGTATAAAACAGTTTTAATATTGTTGTTTAACTGTGATATTTTTTTCCAGGATTCTTTGAAAAATAGAAAGTTCACATTATAAATGTGTTTACTGCCTATTATTGCCTTAAAGTATAATTTTTTTTTTTAATTATCATTTCATTTACGCCGTTTTCTTTACTTCCATTTTAATTTAAAATTGATATTTCTTTAAATTGATATTTAAATTCTCTAATTTAAAGCTGATATTTCTGTTTTTATAGAAAATTATGGTAATCGCATTCACAGAATGCTGTGATTGACAAATTAGAACCAGTAGAAATCTGTTTATTAATGATGGCATTGAAATAAATAACTCACTGATTTGGTTGGTAGAGGAGCTGTAGAATGCATTTACTGTAGTTGGGTTTGTGAACCACCTGAGCGGAATAAAAAGTGATGTTTTATCTTGTTCAAACAAAAAGACAGCTTCATCTAATTTTAACAGGCTTTGAAAATGCTGACAACTTACTCCGTGCGTGGGACTGTTTTCCTCAGCCAGCCGATGTCAGACTGAGCTATGAACTTCAGAGTCTGCATGACATTCCCAAAGTAGTCTGTCGCAGTGAACGACAACTGTGCATAAACATAAAACCTCAATGACTTTGAGTGTACTGACATCTGCCAAATACAATTAAAACTAGAATATCGTCAACAACAAAATCTGAGAAGCTCGTAAACATACTCGTTTGATGTCCTCATTAATGTAGGTGTCATTTAAGATGAAGTCTGGGTAACCCACTTTCGCCAAGACTGCGTGGGCCTAAAGTTATATATAGACCGTAATGATGTGAAAAAGAACACGCTGTGTATTAAAAAAAAACATACACTGATACACACCTTATCTATTGCTTTTCTCTTTGTTTCTTCATCCATCCATTCATTCTCCTTCTCTAGCATGTCGATGAACGCCCACCGGATACCATTTATTAATTCCTCCATCTTCATAATAGACAAATACATTAATCGGATGAGCATTCAAAGTCATGTTGATTAGTTTACATTAAACTGAGATCCAGTGTTTCATGCTGTTATTCATGATTAGTGCCACAAGATGGGGACAAAAACTACATCAATCTTGTGACACTGAAGACTGGAGTAATCACAGGAATAAATTACATTTTAAAATATGCTATATATATATATATATATATATATATATATATATATATATATATATATATATATATATATAGTATATTTTAGTATAGTATATATATATATCGGGCATAACATTTGTATATTCTAAAACCTTTTTATCAGAACCAGCATCAACTTCTTGAGCAATTTGAGCTATAGTAGCTCATCTGTTTGATCGGACCACACGGACCAGCCTTCACTCCCCACGTGGTGCATCAATGAGCCTCGGCCACCCATGTCCCTGTCAGCGGTTCACCACTGTTCCTTCCTTGGAGCACTTTTGACTTTTGCACTTTTGCAAGAGCTGCAGTTTTGGAGATACTCTGATGCAGTTGTCTGGCTATCACAATTTAGCCCTTGTCAAACTTCCTCAAATCCTTACTTTTGCCCATTTTTCCTGTATATGTGTGCGTGTGTATATGTGTGTGTGTGTACAGTAAAACAGAAATATTACAAATTAAAATAACTTTTCTATTTTTATATATTTTAAGAATAACTTATTCCTGTAATGACAAAGCTGAATTTTAATATTCATGATCTTAATACAGAAAATCCGTACCATGTGTTTTTTGTCCTCCTGGAAATGCTTATCGACAAAGAGCCTACCGGTGGCATAGATGAGTGTGTTTTCTACATAATTTACACATTTGTCCCAGCGAGGGGTCAGAGAGGTGGTCCCCGTGGTAACCTGAGAAGAGACGGCTATTTTTAATCCCAGCAAATCTATTTTTATTCAAAGATTGGTGGAGGGTTAAAATAAGGAGGTGGTTCACTAACCCGAGCAAAGTCCAGGTATCTGTAGAGGAAGCGTCGGCTCAAGGTGGTGATTCTGGAAAAAACGGATCTCCATATGACGTAATTGGCAACCGTCCTGGGGCGAGGGTGGAAAAAACATTTGGAGCAGCCGAATTATAAAGTAATCTTGACTCTGTTATTGAGCAGAGCAGGTAATAAACAGGTTGGACAGCACACACAAAAACACAGTGATCAGACAACTGACACTGTCCAGATCAACAGAGGCACAGCCTCAGGGCTCTGATGTAGGCTTTAATAGGGTTTTGCTCCTTTCAGAGCTGTCTGGATACCTGGTTTCTGTGCCGTTGATGAGTTTGAAGAGGTCTTTAAAGTATTGTGGGGCACGTACGATCACCTGCTCCGACGAGGAGATTTTCAGGTCTGGGTAGAGCTCAGTGTCAACCACTGCTCTGACAAAACTCAGCCAGTTAAACTGCAAAAATATCAAAATAACAGGGTAAGATGGCAATGCACTCTCTTAATTAACTACACAAAAAATGTTTTATTTAATTTTTGAAGCCATGTAACTTTATTGATACATATTATATTGCTATACAATGCATTTATATTTTGTGCAATTATCTTATTTTGTTGTAAATAAAAATGCCTTACAATAGCCGTGTTTCTACCTCACAAACTAGAAACAGGAACTAGGGACTTTGGGTACTCCGTGTATTTCCACCGCAGTGACCAAGGTCTAAATGAAGTTCTGGGTGAAAATGTCCCAGAATTTTAATGAACTTTCGGGGTGGGACTTTTGTGCTTAACCAACTTGATTGGTTGACTACACGCAGCATTTTATTTACACCATTTTTAAACGTTTGTTGGGGGTGCGTGTAGTAACAGTTTGTTTTCTATTCGAATCAACAATGGAGCTTTAAAAATATGACAAGGTTCAAGCTTTATTAAGCTCATATGCAGAGGACGAAATCCAGCGGGAACTGGAAAGTCAAGCGCAGTCCTACATCCATTTGTCTAATACTCACAGTACTTTAGACCGCAATGGAAACGCAGACAGCAATAGGTCTGGGGGGAAAAAAGTCCTGGGTACAAATTGTTCCAGTTTCTGGGTAATTTCGGTGTAAACAAACAAACACAACAAACTATTCACGTCTAAGTATTGTGGTATTCCGGCATGTTTCTCACTGACATGCCCTCCACTCATAAACTCGGAGCTTAAAGAAAACCCCAAGCTTCTCACTGGTATTTTTGACTAATTTTGACTATTTTTGACATTCATTGTGTGTTCATCTCATAAATACGATCTTTGACATGACTTTAACGTGACCTCAGCAAATAAGTTTTTAGGGCTGGGAAAAACAGCATACTTTGTTTTGTTCAGTTCAACTGTTATCAGCCAATAATGATCACCTCAAAATGGCTGAATAGTGGGCAACTAATTAGCCTGGCTCATTTATTCTTCTAATTAATGAATATAAGTATGACATTGTATAAAAAATATACATATATTTGAATAATAATGCACTTACATCTGGAATGGTGCGCTGCAGTTTAGACAAACTGTACTTGTTGTACATGTTCTCACTGGTGCGGTTTTCATAGGGGATCACAATCTACAGAAGAGCACACACTCCATTGAAGGATCAAGTGCCTTGTTTTCTTTCTAAATGCCAGTGATTTAAAGGAATTTGGCTTAAGATTTTCCAGTGTTTTGCTGCTCACCTGGGCAAGTTTCATTTCGAAATCAAGTACCGGTTTCATCTGAGCCTCAGCGGTCTGCTCATTGGCTCCAAGCATGACAGAAACATCAACCATCAACCTTAAAAGAGCTTCTCGATACTGCAGAGAGGCATGAAAGGAATGTTTTGAGATAGCAGAGGTAATACCAGGCCTGACTGTGACTGCAAGCAATGATGTATAATACAGGGTGACAGATGTAGCGATGTACCATTTGTGCCTCAGTTGTGTTGGTGATGTAATCTTCTCTGGATGACAGTGACAAAGAGGCCTGATCCAGCTAGGGGGGAAAAGAGGAGAGGAACTGGATAAGCTAGAAGGTGACATGTCAAAAGAGTGTTTTGACATGTGCTGTTTGTCTCACCTTGATGATATACTGGTTCGAGTTCTTGTCATCAGGAGAGACAAAAAGCCGGATGAGGACGGACTTGCTGTGCTGACTGCGTATCTGCGCCAGCGTCTCCAGCAGGTTAAACTGAGACTCCACCCACCGCGAGGAAGAGCCCAACGCATCACCTAGGACCGGCCAGCGGAATTCCTTCTGCTTTAGATTCTTCAGCAGAGGTTTGGCATCCTCAATCTCCAGGACAGCTGTCAGGAAAGAGGGAGGAAGAGAGAGAGATGCATAAGATGTATTATTCAGAATAACAACGGTTGTTTGGAAAATGATCTGAACAGTGCTGTATGGAACTGTGGTTGTTACATTCGTTCATGCAGGATGCGTAGAGGATTTTGGCTTTCTTCACTGCCTCAATGTCTTCACCTCTGATGGGCTGCTCTAACAACTCTGTGGCACAAAGATTTAATATTGAATCACCTTATTTGGGCTGTAGTTTTATTTAGTTCAGAATCATGTGGATCAGTGCACCTTTCAGCTTGAGGTCTACATTCTGTCTGAGCCACGGGTAAATCCCATAGCTGGACGAGTCTTCCGGAATGGGGTTATCCTGGAGCCAGCCTCCGCACGCGTACTGATAGAAGTCATCACATGGTTCTACAGACTGATCCATCTTACTCAGGATAGAACCGGCTAGAGACGACACATCAGCAAACACGGCATTACAGTAATCTTGAAACCAGTAAAAACAGTGTTTGAACTGAACAGAAGTTTCTCTGAATGATAATGTCTGCTTGTTATGTTTAATGGAAAAGTGCGTGTATATAGTTTAGGGAATTGCTAGGTTGTTACCTACTAGTGCCAATTACAACAACAAAAAAAAGCCCACATGACATTCTAGCCCCCACATGGCTGTGCGATATACGTTTACCTGCTTCAATACAGTTTGGGGTAAGGCAAAAGTCTTCATTGCTTGCTTTGTGTGACACTACAGGGGGAGAGAAAAATAAATCTGTCAAGCAGACCAATCAAGACAAATATGCTCTCACACACACACACACACACACACACACACACACACACACACACACACACACACACACACACACACACACACACACACACACACACACACACACACACACACACACACACACACACACACACACACACATTGACTCAGTTCCCACTGTGCTCAGGATTCAGCTGTCCATGCTCTGGATGTCACAGGACAAAAACATAGGTCATGCTCTACTACACACATTCCAGAGAAGCTGCACATCTACAAACAGGGCAGAGGAAAAGTAACACGTTGCATTAGTGTTACGTCTTTAAAAGCAGCTAATTAGGTTACAATGTTAACTTTAGTTGCTCCTGAGCAGTGTGAGCAGTGTTGCCAAAAAGTAATCTGATTACTGATTACTTCTTTAAGAAGTAACTTAGTTACTTTACCGATTACTTGATTTTAAAAGTAACTAAGTAAGATTACAAGTTACTTCATTAGTTTCATTCAGCAGTTGCCCCTGCCCTGCCGCCTCAACATAGAAATTACAACCGTTTTTGCCAACACTCACTTTACTGGAAGTGCATTTTTAACAGTAACGTCAACAATGTAGCTCCTGACATTTTAAGTTGAAATTAAAAGATATTTCCTGAAAAAAATACTCTCCCCAAGATGCAAGAAGAAAGCAAAAATATTTTTTAATAAGAAAAATGACTAAAATAGTAATTCACACATTTTAAAAAATGTTGGTTGGTTTTTGTTGGTTTAACTTAAAAAAGTAAGTAACCTGGTTGCCCTTAAAATTTTGTTTTTATTGAAATTAACAATTTGAGTTGATACAATGAAGTAAATTTGTTTAATAAATAGAAACTCAAAATATTTTTGTATCTGAACCACATAAAAAAATTGATAAATCATGAAAATAGCACAATGCGTCATCAGAAATAAAACACACACAATTACCCAATATGCTTACAAAATCTTTTAATAATATTTTAATAAAGGTTGTCGAATCTCAAAAAATTGTCATTGTATTAACTCAAAATTTCAATTTCAATGAACTCAAAATTTTCTAAATAATTTTTTCAGTGCAGTGACTTGGATAAATTACTTTAATCAGATTACTGGTTTGAAAATAGTAACGCGTTAGATTACTTGTTACTGAAAAAAAGTAGTCAGATTAGAGTAATGCGTTACTGGCATCACTGCTTCTGAGTTACATTTTCTTTTTCCTTTTTTGTTTGACCTCTTCATTCAAATATTCATTAAATTAATTATTGATATGTTTATTTTAATATATAATTAACCCATATAAACTATAAAATAATGAATACATTTTTGCAACATCTATTTCAACACACTGAAACACAATCAGCCCTCCATGCAGAGGTCAGTGAAGCTGTGTGAATTTGCATCAGTGAGTTTTTGAGAGCACAAAACTGTACGTATGTTGTGAAATCAGACAAGCATTGCTTTAAAAGGCCTGTGTTTATGGTTCAGTCCACAACTGGACAGCAGATGACCACAGCAGGATCCAGCACCCGGCCCCGTGGGACTGAGCCTCATTATCCTCAGAACCAACAGACACAGCCGTGCGTGTGTGTGTGTGTGACTGGAATATGTACAGACAGAAATGAGCATAATTACACTCTAGTCTCACCGCAAATATGCAGGCAGCCCTCAACAACTGAGAACAATAAGAAGAACATCATTTATTTGCTGTCTCAACGCCACACAGAAAACACTTGTGTATACTAAAATACTATACATCCACACACTCGTACAGCATGAGATGTACATACACAATGTCTCGGGTTCAAGAGACCCATTCACACATTTCAGCACTTTTAAAGGGACAGTTCACCCAAAAATGACTCACCTTCACGTCATTCAGCACTTTTGTGGTGCTTTTTGGAGCTTAACAGACCCAGTCGCCTTTTATTTTTAGAGAAAAAAGCAACTTGAACGCTCTTCAAAATGTCTTCATTTATGTTCCACAGAAACAAGTTGTACACGTTTGGAACGACACACGGGTGAATAAATGTTGACAGGTTGTTTTTTTTTAGGTCAACAATCCCTTTAAAAACACTATTTCCTAAACTTAAACACCCACACATTCCCTAAACGACAGAAATACACACTCGCAGCCCTCTAGCCTCAAAACTTTAAAGACACATATACATGTTTCCTAACCGGAGCTCCTACTTACTGTGCTAATTACAGCCTTCAAAGACACGCTGAGTGTGTAACAGTATACACTCCTAAAATAATCTCACACACAAACACATCTGAGCACAGTTCAACTGACTGAAGAGCACAACTCTATGTATGTATGTATGTATCTATCTGTCTATCTATCTTAAATTTAATGTGCAATACATCACATTAGTAGTAAGCAGGTAATTGTGCATGCAAATTACTCACCCGTGATGACGGCTATCAGTAGTGCGATGCAGACACACACACACACTGCCAGGGTGGCTTTCAGGAGAGTGTTGGGGCCCGCGCTCGGTTTGGTTCCTCCTCTCCCCAGCCTCTCCATTTCCATACTGCCACTGAGTTGAGTGTGTTCCCTCTCTTTCTATTCCTCCCTCTATCCCTCTCACCCGGTTTCCACTCTGCCTGGCCTGGAGATGTGCACTTTTAAGTCCTGATCCCAGGCTGCCGTGGTCCTTTTGGATCCCTGTGGGGCCGTGTAGAGGTGGTCTCGCCTCACAGGTCTCAGATCAGTGGCAGATGGACAGCATGGAGTGTCATGCTCTACTTGCCAAAGAGTGTCCCGGACTAAGAGAGAGGAGAGAGGAGAATAGGCAAGGAGGGAGGGGAAAGACAGAGTGAAGGAGTGAATGAGAGAGAGTTAGGAGATCCAGGAGTAGGAGGAACTCTCCTCCTCAGAGCCAACTGGAGCACCTTACTTACAGGAGTAATTATATGGCGTCCTGCAGGAAGGGTGGGATGGCTGTGTATATGCGGATCTACCCTGATATAGTCTGTGTTTGGGCTCCAGGTGTGTGTTTCTGAGTCCCTGCACTACGTTTGTGATGATGAGCCCTCTGGTTAAATGTAGACACTTCTGTATTTATTCTCAGTATATCCCAGAAGATAAAATAGAATGAGGAACATACACGGTGTGGTGATGTGGGTGTGTTCCAGGGAACAATCTACTGCGGACACAAAGTTTCCTAGATGTTTTATCATGAATGTTTGTTTCTGATCTGATCTGCCGAATATATCTATGCTGATAGATGCAAGCAAATTTGGAGTAGTCTGAAAACTGTCCAAGTTTAATCTAATTAAATCTTTAAAATAAAATAATTATGTAAATATATAATATAATAAATTAAATTGAACTATTAACATGAAATGATCATATTAATTTAAACATTAAAGTTAGTGTTGTTTAATATTAATATATCCAAATACTAAATCTATCTTATAAATAACACATTTATATCAGTATTGAATGTATTATTATAATGTAGGTTAATATATATGAAGGTAAATTAAGATTATAGATGTAATTTATGTTATTTACTAAATCAATATAAATATTCTTTAAGAAATATGATTGATGTATGCTTTTCCACTGTAACATGGTTATTATCGCTAATTAAAACTAAAACTATATAAAAGATCTTTTTCATTAGTAACACAAATCTGTATGTAATACCATTGTAAACATATTTTACTCCCTTAAGTGGTATTTACATCATAGCACTGTTGTTGTTAGTTTTATGTTGATTTATTATCAGCTTTCATATGTAATCATCTCAAAGCAACTAAATAGTGTTTGAGGTCTAGCTTCCCAGTAAAAAATCACTTCGAAAGAAAAGAACGGACTGCAGAGATTCCTGTGAATATGCAATGTCTGCTTCATCTTATCTTGTGATAAGAAATACAAACACTTGCTGATCCGTCAGGGCATGACAGCCCTACTAGTGTAGTTAATGGAGGGCAGCTTTCCTCATGAACAGCTTTCGAGTCAGAAACATGTCAAAGGGTAGGAGATCCGCAGCTGTAGCAGATGGAGTGAATAACCAATTGTGTTGTGCAAATGGAAAGAACTGACCTTGTCATTTTCCAGCGTGTCTCCGAGGGCCTTCGCACTCATTCAACAGAGGATGTATTCACTAAAATGAATAAATAATTTGATTGCAAAGTGGAAGTAAAACATGGTCTCATCAGCAAAATTGAATCCATTTTAACTTTCAACTCACAGAAAAGTAATAGAGGGTCAACACTGCAACAGCAATGTTGCAGAGACTCGTCTGTGGTGATATACAGCAGTCTGCAGGTTTAAGAACATCTAGAAGCGACGATCCTCCACCAAAATATCTTTGGATTTTGACATTATTGACGCATGTTGCCTGTCATGATCATAGGTGGCAAAACATTTCCATAAATTGCACACTTTTCCCCACAGAGGAAGGACACAGTCACAAGGAACATTTTTCCTAAACACTTTGCAACACACGAGATTAGACCAATGAAATCCAAATCAGATACGGCCCACACCCTGTCTATGGCAATTACGTGGCCAATTTGTACCATGAATCACAAAAAACTGATTGGACCGACTCCATAAATGAAGATCACATTCATGAAAATTTGAGAAATTACAGGAAACGTATTTTGAGTTGGTTGAATATTTTCTTTCTCTGACAAAAAAAAAACTAATTATTAGTAGCGAAAATATAAAATGGTGAGCTTTTCTAGCACCCAAACACACAGTAACAGTAAACCAAGGTTATTTTATCCTTAACCTTTTAAAACAACATTTTGGTTAACTGAAATGAAGCTGAAATAAAATAAATGATTAATATTAGATACAAAAAACAAACAAAATTAAATTAGAAATGCTGACATGGCAAAGTTCTAAAGGTCTAAAATTACTAACTGGAAATAAATAAAAACTGAAGTAAATTGAGCTTAAAATAAAAATACATAAAAAAAAAAAAAAGTATCCCAAAAAGAACTAAAAACTAAATTATTATTTATTTTAAATATTGCCATTTTGGTGTTTTATACATATATATCAATATTATTTATTAAACATTGAATGCATTTTTTTGTTTGTTTTCAAAACCATTTCTTGGAATAGAAGTGATCAGCAAGTGAACTTTGTCCTCAAAGTTGATGTGTTAGAAGCAGGAAAAATGGGCGAGCGTAAGAATTTGAGTGAGTTTGACAAGAGCCAAATTGTGATGGCTAGAGGACTGGGTCAGACCATCTCCAGTATATATCGCCTATATATCGCCTATGTGTATATATATATATATATATATACATTCAAACACACACACACACACACACACACACACACACACACACACACACACACACACACACACACACACACACACACACACACACACACACACACACACACACACACACACACACACACACACACACACACACACACACACACACACACACACACACACACACACACACACACACACACACACACACACACACACACACACACACACACACACACACACACACACACACACACACACACACACATATAAACATGGTCTATTTTTTTTTTTTTTTTTTAAATCTAAAAACCGTTACTTGGAAAATCTTTTTTTTTTTTTAGGAAGTAAACAATGTAAAGAGTAAAGATCCCAGAGTGAGATTTATGTGGAATGTATCAACAAAGAATAGACCGTCTTCCTCTTATCTCCTCGCCGTATCGCCTGTGACTCATCCCTAATTGACATTTAAATTGCACAGGACAACTCCCATGAATTATACCGGAAAGAGATTAAATAAATTCTGTGGTGAAAGGCTGGGCTCTGACGCTTGAGCACCTTATCAGTGTTGGACTCTTTTTTTCTCTCAAATAGATTTACCAAAAATACTATTGTAGTTCAGCTCATTTCTGAATATGTGTATAAAAATCATAAGACAACACATAAAAAAACACTGCTGATGCTGATGATACTATTATTTAAACACTTGCGCCGTCCGTGACACAGGCAGTGCAAGAGCTTCAAATTGCATTTCAGTTATTACAGAGTGCTTTTGAGAGCTTAAAACTGGTTTTAAATTCACAGAAAACAAAGTTTATGAAATTTTCAAGGGCTCATTAACAAGTACTTGAGCATCTTAGCATCTATACATCTGATGGTAAACATATTGAAAGGCTGTCTTCATACAAATACTTGGGCATTTGGATAGATGATAAGCTTTTGTTTAATGTACATATTTTTAATCTAATCAGAAAACTCAACGAGAAAATTGGGTTTTATTTTAGAAATAAATATAATTTTACATTTCATGCTAAAAAGAAACTTGTTGAAGCTACCTTCCTAAGTGTGATCGATTACGGGGATACATGCAGGCAGCCTCCTCCACTCTAAAACGTCTTGATTCCGTCTACCACGCTTCTTTACGCTTTATTACAAATGCAAAATCCCTTACTCATGATTGCATTCTTTATGAGATGGTTGGTTGGACATCACTAACTATACGAAGAAAACAGCATTGGTACATTTTTATTTCTAAAGCAATGCTATAGGTAAACTTCCAGCGTATCTTTGTACTCTTCTTTTGAGTTCGTTCTGGCAGTTACCAGTTGCGCTCTTCAAAGAGTTTGCTTTTAAACATACCTAGAGTATTTACTGAAGTGGGGAAAAATGCATTTTTCAATTTTGGACCTTTGGGATGGAATAATTTGCAAAAAGATTGAAAACTAGAGAAATTGGTGTCTATCTGTGAATTTAAAGGCATCATAAAGAAAGTGGTAATGCAGGCAGGTGGTTGTTTTTGTTGAGAGGATCCTATGTATTACTATTTCTTATTATTTTTGTACTTTGTGTATGGCTGTATGGCTGCTACCTTGGCCAGAGGCCTGTACCATGAAGCTGGTTTAGCTGGCTAGCCAGATTTGTTTAAGCTTAGTTTGTGCCAATCCTGGGTTTTAGGTACCATTAAAGTAGTTTGGCTTTTAGCTGTGTTCATTGCCATAGTAACTTAAGCTTCACGGCTATGTTCTGGATAAGAGATCTCAAACTGAAATTGGGCCAGTCAGCTGTGAGTAAAGTGACACACTTCTAATGCAATAAAGTCACTCCCCCTGTTTCTACTCCAAATTAAAGGTCACTGCAGAGCAAATGGTTTTTAAAGACTAAAGCGTCTTGCTTTTAACAATGCTTATTTATAATAATAATAATTGTGAATGATTTAGATACAATTGGTGTAATTAGTATACCAATTTTCTCTATATATCAACTAAACTAACTTCATAACTTTTACTTGCATTGATGTATACTATTTTTTCTTTAAGTTGTCCTCTTTCAGACAGCTTTTCTTCTCGCTGTGTATTTTTTTATTTTTATTCTTAATAATCAATCATATAATATTTTGCAGAAGAGAGAAATTAATCTCACTGATTCTCTCGTGAGAAGTGAATCTCAGTTTCACAGCGTGTGATTGGCTGTTCACTGCTGATGTCACAGCTAAACAGGATTAAAGCCTGAGTTAACAGAGAAAGCTGATGATCAGCATCATGGGACCAACAAAGCCTTAATACATTGGTTTGGTTTTGTCAACTCAAAACTAATCCTGTAACCTTGAGTTGGTTAAACTACCATCATGGTACAGGCCCCCGGTCTCTCTTGTAAAAATTGTTTTAATCTCAATTAGACTTCCTGCTAAAATAAATGTAAATGAATGAAGTTGGTTTTGTTTGCAAAGACAGTTTTATAATCATGGCACTGGAATAGTTCATAACATTTTACACAAGGCTTGTATTCTTATTAATGCTTTAAACGTGTTTGTTGACGGGTCATACTTCCCCTCATCAGGTCCAAACCCATGCTGTAATCCCTCTTTTAAGTTCCACCCAAAAAGTAACAAAGTGTTTCATTTTGTGTAAGGCAGATCAGATTTCTTTACCAATGCCCTTCTGCATTATTAAAATCACATGTAGAGTTGGTTATTAATTTATTTTGGCATGAATAATTGTATTACTTCGATGACGAATGACAGCTGTAAAAACAGCAAGCGTTC
The DNA here is from genome assembly GCF_024679245.1 of Pseudorasbora parva. Taxonomy (NCBI): domain Eukaryota; kingdom Metazoa; phylum Chordata; class Actinopteri; order Cypriniformes; family Gobionidae; genus Pseudorasbora; species Pseudorasbora parva. The sequence goes on along the minus strand of NC_090195.1, from coordinate 12,282,731 downwards.
TTTGAGACTGAGAGAAGGCCTCACCTCACCCTGTTTATACAGAATGTACTCCAAAATGTCAAAGCTACTTCATTTATTTTCATCAGTTTCAAATTTTAATTCAATTCAAACGTATTTCTATAGAATGTGTATAAAAAATGATTTCCCATCCAGCTTTACCACAAATGGAGCCATATTTATACACAAAGCAATTGTGGTTAGTGAGGGGGTGAAAGCTTCTTTTTAAAGACACCATTTTCCAGGGGGGAGCGTTTTGTGTCTCATTATGTTGTTAGTGAACAGGAGGCTGTGGTAAGGAAGGCCAGCTACACAGAGAGGGAGGGTCAGCTTCTCAGCATGGGACGTTACAGATGAAACCGGCATTTAAAGCCAAGACAGAGAAGGGTACACGAGTTAGTTTAAACACAGGCGGTAGAGATATGGAACACGTGGGGACTGAATGAGAGAAAAGGGGTAGGCCAGTGATCAAGGGAGATCTGGGGGGAGGACTGACGACACATCCCTGGGCTAAACCTCACGCATCGGCTGCTCTGTTTACAGTATGCAGAGAAACAGACTGACAGTGTGTCATTACACTGAGATACGCACAGGCTGAGGATCACACGCACACACACACGCAAGTAAGGTTTCCATGTTTTATGGGGACTTTACATAGACATAATGTTTTTTATAATGTACAAACTGTATATTCAAAGCATACTTTTGTAGGATTTATAAGCTTTTTTCCTCGTGGGGACCAAAAAAAGGACACACGCACAAACAGGCACACAGACACACAGAAACACACAGGCAAACACACACACACACAGCGCGCTCCTCAATTCATACACAAAAAAATACAACTTTATACACAGTAAAATCGAAGACATTTTGTATAAAAAAATATACCATTATAATCATAATTTATAAGTAAAGTAGATTTATTAAATGTATTATATCTTTTTGTTATTTAGTTTTTCTGTTTATAGAAAATAAAAGTATATTAGTATATTATATTGTATTATACATTCACCAAAACACCACTCACTAAACTTAAGACACTTATGCTAGCAAAGGCTAAAAAAATTGATTAATTTTTTTTATTTATATATTATATAAATGTACTTTTTTGTATTCAAATTAATATAAAATTAAAGTCTAATATAAATGTATGAAAGAAGACTACCTAAAGTTATAATATTATTACAAGTAATATCAGTAACAATAGCTGTATTTTACTATAATGGGTATTTTGGTGGAAACTATGGTTAACATATTGCTAAAATATCATCACTGTCAACAGTTGGTAAATACCAGCAGGAATATTCACAGAACATTGTCATTGTTATTTGTCTAAATTGGTCATATCCTGCAGATATTTGTGGTTTCTGCTTCCCAAACTCAGTATATGTAGCCAAGTTTGCAAAACCTTATCAGGCCAAACCTTCAATTTAGAGTATTATGCAGAAACAAGCGCTCCTATCAATCATGCAGCTGCCTTTGCTTTACAAAAGAAAAAAAGATGTGACAACATGAGATTGTTGGTGCCTCAGCTAACCACATGCCCACAGGAAAAACAAGGGTCATTACCTATAAGTGCCTTTTACATTCACTAAAATAGCTGTTAAAGATATTTTTAATGAATGTTGAGTTTGTGGGACAGACACGTTACCAGGAATAGACACATTTCGATTACGCAAGCACCTTTAAGTATATTTACACTATATTGCCAAAAGATTTGGGACGCCTGCCTTTACATTAACTTTAATGACATGCCATTCTTAATCTGTAGGGTTTAATGTGGAGTTCCACCCTTTGCACCTATAACAGGTTCAACTCTTCTGGGAAGGACTTTATTGGTGTTTATTAGAATTTTTGACCATTCTTCTAGAAGTGCAGTTGTGAGGTGCCCAACACTGATGTTGGACGAGAAGGCCTGGCTCACAGTTTCCACTCTAATTAATCCCAAAGGTTTTCTGTCGGGTTGAGGTCAGGACTTTGTGCAGACCAGACAAGTTCTTCCATACCAAACTCACTCATTAATGTCTTTATGGTTCTTGCTTTGTGCACTGGTGCGCAGTCATGTTGGAACAGGAAGGGGCCACCTCCAAACTGTTCCCGCAAAGTTGGGAATATGAAATTGTCTTGGTATGCTGAAGCATTAAAAGTTTATTTTACTGGAAATAAGGGGCCAGGGCCAGCCCCTGAAAAACAACCCCACAACACAATCCCCCCTCCACCAAACTTTACACTTGTACAATGCAGTCAGGCAGTACCGTTCTCCTGGCAACCACCAAACCCAGACTCGTCCATCAGTTTGCCAGAAAAGAGCATGACTCGCCACTCCAGAGAACAATTCCCCATTGCTCTAGAGTGCAATGGCGACATGCTTTACACCACTGCATCCCACAATTTGCATTACACTTGGTGATGTATGGCTTGGATACAGCTGCTCAGCCATGCAAACCCATTCCATGAAGCTCTCTACACACTGTTCTTGAGCTGATCTGAAGCCACACGAAGTTGTGAAAAAAAACTATATATATACTATATATATATATATATATATATATATATATATATATATATATATATATATATATATATATATATATAGTTTTATTTGTTTTTACTAGTTTTTTTGACTGCAATTAGTTTATCCCCTAAACAGGCACGCATATAAACAGCCTCAAGGCTTTCTGGGTGATGGTAAGAGGGGAGGAGTCTAGTCTCCCTACGCACAACCACATCCATATGTAATTATTTTCACTCTGAAATAGCACAGACATACAGTCCTCCATCTTCCCAGGGGGCACATCCCAAACATAATGTCAACACACCCTTCTTCTGAGAAAACCCTAAAATAAAAAACTCTAATTATAGCAGTACAAAGACAAAATATGCAACCCTCACAGGAGAACCTTGGATAAACGGATGGACGGATGTGTTCTACACCTCCATCAGGAAACATTTGACAAAATGCAAGCCCTCGAGTCATGTCTTAGAAGCGCGATGTGACATCATGGACAAGTTGAATATCTTCAAGAGAAGCAGAACTGACAAATGATCAGATGACATGATTCAGAAACAAACTGAAGTCAGAAATGCTGAATGCTGGTGCATAAACAACTTGACAGAAGGACTTGAGGGAAATTACAGCTTCACCCATGAACTTCTGTCCCTTTCTCAAAGTGTCTCAGTTTTTTGATTTAGATATCAGCCAGTTATTTTCTCAAAAAACTCTTCAAGCCTATTATTGAATATTTCCATGAATTGATGCTTCTTTCTAATAAAGAATCGATAGTTAAAACATTTCTGACATTATGCAGATAATTAATATCGTTCAAAAACCATGAAAAGATTCCCAAGAAACGATCCCTCAAGAGATACTTTGGATATAATGGGTCATAAACTATGAAAAATGTGAAAAGTGAAGCATGGTAAAAAAAACTCAGTTATGCAAGTTCAAATACAGTTGAGATGATAAATGCTGGCAAACTGACCACATAATTGCTATCGTTTTCCCATAGAGCCTTGCAGCAGGGGAAAAGAGACAAGTAGTAGCCATTAGCTGACTGACAGCCACCATCTTTGAGAGCAATCCACATACTTATGTCCTTGAGAATACACACACACACACGATGATCCCAGACATCAGATTTCCATTGCCACAAAATAACTTTATTCTCCCAGTTTAGAGCTTCATGACCTTCTTTGAAAACACGGCCATCATCAGCAACTGAACCTGACAATACCAACTCTACTATCATAGATTTCTTTTGCCCATGAGCCCTTCTTTCAATCCCCTTTTCTCAAGATATCCTCGTATCATTTCAAATCTTATAAGCGGCTCGTGTCGGTCACTGTAGTAAGATGTTTTAAAGATGTTTTCAGTATAACAATCAAGCAAGCCTTGTATCTCTACATCATGACAAAATGATTCAACAACACTTGGTTGAAACACTAATTTTCTAGGAAATTCATCAGATGGGATAATACTGGCATCTACTGGCAGAAAATATTCTGTAATAATTTATACATACTACACTCCTGAACAAAATCTTAAGACCAGGGGATGCATTGCAAGTTTTACACATTTCGCACTTGTGGATCATAACCGGGTTGTAAGTGCTGCTTCAAAATGGCAAAAGAAGAAACAGGAGCAAGAGACGAAAAATAGAGAGAAGGCAATTTATTGAAAACTGCATTTAAACTCAAATAGGCCGTTCATCAGCTGATCAAAAGTTTAAGACCATAGCCCAAAAATAAACACACAACAGTACTACACGTGTCAAAAAAGGACCCCACCGTTCTTGTTGATCACTTCAAAAACTCGTTTCGGCATGCTTGATGCGACTGTTTCCAGGAGGCTGCAGGGAACGTTGCTCCATGTGGTGAAGATGGCTTCACGAAGGGCATCCACGGTCTGGAACTGACGTCCATTTTTGTAAACTTCCCTTGCCATCCATCCCCAAATGTTCTCAATGGGATTTAGATCAGGGGAACACGCAGGATGGTCCAAAAGAGGAACGTTATTCTCCTGGAAGAAGTCCTTCGTCAGGCGGGCTTTGTGAATTGCAGCGTTGTCCTGTTGAAAGACCCAGTCATTACCGCACAGACGGGAGCCCTCGGTCAAGAGGGATGCCGCTGCAACAGATCCACATAGCCAGTCGCCGTTTGACGCCCCTGCACAACCTGAAGCTCTATTTTCCCACTGAAGGAAAAAGCACCCCAGATCATGATGGAGCCTCCTCCACTGTGCCGCGTAGAACACATCTCAGGTGGAATCTCCTTGTCATGCCAGTAACGTTGGAAGCCATCAGGACCATCCAGGTTAAATTTTTTCTTCCACTTTTCAATGTCCCATGTTTGGTGCTCTTTTGCAAATTCTAAACGGGCAGGTTTGTCATGGGAGGAGACGTGGCCTTTGAAGACGTTTTTTGTTCTTGAAGCCCTTCTCTAGCAGATGACGTCTTATGGTTATTGGGCTGCAGTCAGCATCAGTAAGGGCCTTCATTTGGGTTGAGGATCGACCTGTGTCTTCACGGACAACCTGTCGATTCCTGCGGCTCAGTGCAGGTGAAATCTTTTTGGGTCTACCACTTGACTTTTTTGTCCCATAACTCTCGGGATTTAAGAATTAAGATTAAGAAATGTAAAATGACCGTCTTACTGCGTCCAACCTCAGCAGCGATGGCGCGTTGCGAAAGGCCTTGCTTGTGCAGCTCAACAATCCTGCCATGTTCAAAGAGAGAGAGCCTTTTTGCCTTTGCCATCAGGAGATCTTGAGAGTATGACTGCTTGAAGGACAATGACATGAAAGCCATATTTTTGTGCAGATTTGACCTTTTTAGGGCTATGGTCTTAAACTTTTGATCAGCTGATGAACGGCCTGTTTCAGTTTAAATGCAGTTTTCAATAAATTGCCTTCTCTCTATTTTTCATCTCTTGCTCCTGTTTCTTCTTTTGGCATTTTGAAGCAGCACTTACAACCCGGTTATGATCCTTAAGTGCAAAATGTGTAAAACTTCCCCTGGTCTTAAGATTTTGTTCAGGAGTATATATAGCTTCCCTCTTTTTCCTTGATGAATTTTCTTTAGAATTCATCATACGTTCTGTTTTCAAGTATAAAATTCATATTAATAACTACCATGCGTTTTCATACTGGGTATCAGACAGGAAGAAGGTTCATCCTACTTGGCAAACGTTCAGAGCAGCACTGACCTCTTTGTAAACAAATAAGTCAATGACACAGGAAGGTTCATGTAAATTACTTTTATAAACGCATGTACAATGGGCCATGAATGTGAACGAAGACAACAAATTTAAAAAAAGAAGCAGAAAGTACATCAAAAACATGATAAGTTTAGTGCAGTTTAAACCCACAGTCTGGCCAATAGTTTGGTGGAAAAAATTTCACAGTATACAGATCACATACAACATAACGCTCCCCATGCACATCTGTGCATGTTTAGCAATAGATTTCTCTCGTCATGGTGTATGAGAACATTTTCACAGCTGTGTCAGAGCTTATAACTCTGCTTAAAATAAACCATTCGCCATTCAATCTCTGTCTAAGCAACTAAAGCTACTCTTTCAAGTTCAATAATACTGCAGTAGTGTGTTTATTTGTCCAGTTTCATGCTGTGTCTAGTCCCTATATGTACAAACACATTTTGTTTACATTGTGTGCATTTCAATTTAGGTGCACTGATAAGGCTATGCTAGCAATGGAAACCATCTTGGACTCTATACTGAAACCTATTGGTCTGGATGAAGCATCATGAAAAAAAACAAGTTTTCAAATGTTCAATTACAGGGTAGTTTCGAAGAAAAGTCGAGCAAATTTGGCTGGTTGTGGTCTAAACATGTCACTATTTTTTTTAGGTTACTTATGTGACTGATTTCTTTGTTACATGTAAGTGTACATGACAAATATAGTTGTCAAAATTACTATCTTTCCTCATGTAAATTACTTAATGCACACTCTTAATTATTTTCCCTTTCTTCCTTGTTGGTTCAATAAACTCTTGGTTTTTTTGTGGTTTGGGTACAACGTATAACCATACTTTGTGTGTCTATGTCCTTCAGGAAGACAGAGAGTCCAAACAGGCACCTAATGCCCACATGTATTTGTTGATATAGTGCCATTTGTGGGTTTACATGATAAAGTAGACACACTTTTGACGAGGTGTGATAATGCACAGTATTTTTTAAAGAGCGCACTATTGGCGCTGTCCTAAGGTCACAGTGTAAAAGCATGCAGCATCAAGATGCTTTTTCACTGCTTGTTTCTATCGAAGCCATTCAAACCTATCGATTGAGTTTTCTCAGGTACAGCAGCAACACTCTAGATCCTCTGGCTGCACTCTCAGTGTGGGAAATCTGGCAAATACCAGCAAAGTGCCCAGTCGATTCCTCCACGAGTTCAATAAGAGTTCAAAAAGCATTTCCCCCAAACAGTTTGACTGGAGGAGATGGCCTAATGTTACCGTGCCGTGACCATCCACAGGCCCAGAGCTACATTGGCCGCTAGAAGGGCGCTGCCCCCCAGCAGGAAAAAAAAGCCAATCAGCTCTCGGTTGTTCCTCTCTGGGACCACAGAGCTCAATGTAGCTTCTAGGAATGCTGTGAGCATCCATTGGCCGTCCAGCGCAAAGCACGGAACAGCGTTTACCACTGCAAGGGCACCAGACAATGAGACCAGGTATCTCAACACACAAGAAGTTAAGGCAACACATACATTTATAAATGAGTCAGCTATTTCTATCTGATTCTAAAATGAACCAGGAACCATCTGTGGCAAGGTAGGCGAGTGAGTGACGTGGGAGGAGCGAGCGTGATTGAGAATGAGCGTCACCTGCGAGGCACACCGGTCTCGAGTCCTCTCATGAGGAAGCTCAGAGGCATAAGGACGAGCGACACCAGCGAGAGGATTTGAGGCTTGCAAGGTGATGCTCATTCTCAATCACGCACCACCACACCGTCATTCCAGTGATTAAGAGTGATGTAAATACAGATTGTGTGGTAAGGATACTTGCAGAAAGTCTCCAGCATGACGGGCAGGTCTGGATGAAGAAAGCCCAAACGAGGAACAAAGTTGGTGAGGCTCACTGAAAATTAAAAACAATTATGACTTTTATATAAAGGGACTTTTGCATAAAACTATAAAATTTTAAAAAACTAGAAAATTAAATTAAATTCGTCTGACCTGAGTACTGAAGGTGTGAAGGGTAGCCAACAAACAGCATGTCTGTTTGTGGTAGGTGTTTGACCCGGATCAGCCTGGTCTGGTTCTCCAGAGATGGGATTAAACACAAGCTTGGGATGAAGTCCGTTTGACAGTCTGTGTTGGTACGACATGTACGACTCGCTTCAATGGTTTTTCTGACTGGTAGGCAGGCGAACTAGCATGGGGGAAAAACAGCAATAGCTTAAAGTGTCAAAAATACCAAGACTGAGATTATTATAATTTTTAGGTATACAACATACAGCTCTGAAAAAAATTAAGAGACCACTTCACATTGAGAAATAAATGTAAAGTGATCTCTTAATTTTTTTGCAGAGCTGTATAAGGGTGAATGTCAATAATGAAAAATAGCTTTCATTTTCAGATATTACTGATTATCTCTTTCAGCCATGCAAAGCTTTAGCCAAACAGAAGTAACATTCATATTCAGTTTTAATAGTCAAAAAATGTTCCCTGTGTTTAGCAATAAGGTGCCATTATCTGACACTGCTGATATAACACCAAAACAAGTGTTTATAATAGTTCCAATTTGAATTTTTGAACTGGGAGCATTGTTGTGTCCATCTTACCAATTTGCTCTCTACGTTATTACTGTAAGAGAAGCAGAGGTCTGTCATGCTGTTGTTCCCACAGCACTCCATAGTGCCATCGAGGCGTTTGAATGCTGAATGGAAGAAAAAAATTAGAATGAGCTAACAAATATTTGTAATATTAACCATTAAAAAATCTCAGGGTCAGTAAGATTTTAATGTTTTTGAAAGAAGTCTCTCCTGCATTCAACTCAAGGTTGCATTTATTTGATAAATTCAGTAAAATGGTAATATTGTAAAATTATTACAATATTTTCTACACTGTTTTTGAGGCTGTCTCCTGAACACTCGGTTTTGATGGGCATTCCACACTGTAGACTTGGAAGTAAATGCCCACGGCTAGGATTGGATAAGATTTGCATATTTAATGTGCTTCTGCTCCCCTGTCAGTTCACGTGAGGGATTGCTTTGAAAGCACCAAACGGAATGATTCTCTGACAGGGCTCGCAAAAAGTCTTTATCAAACAAACACAATGATTTATCTCTCATCCACCTGTGATCGATTGGAATTTTTTTTTTTATTACTTGGCCTGCCCAAACTTTTGAACTGTAGTGTATATAGCATGTACCTCTTCCTGCCATCCAGCTGTGCTGCAGTTTGGCAGTGTGAACACAGTAGCCTGTCTGAGGATTATGGGATAGATGCTGAATGCAGTTATGCCAGTCCTGCACTCCCTGAACTGTACAGTCCTCCAGCTGGGTAACCAGATCTCCTAGAAACAGCCCACGGGGTCCACTTGATGGGGAGCCCTGAACAAGACACAAAAAAAACTTATAGCAGACGCTAAGGACACAATTTAAACATAAAACTTACAGATGAAAGGTGAGCTGACCTCCACCACCTCAGTGACGAGCGCCCCTGCTCCAGTGTAATACAAGGGGAACAGGAAAATGGGCAGCAGGAACAGGAAGCTGAGGGCCACAACACACAGCATGAAGTTGTGCCACACACCTACACAAAGAAAGACAAAATGTTATAAAGGTTGCTAGAGGAATAAGTAGGGGTAAAACAAAAAGACAGTGTTTTGCATATGCAAGTTTCGTGGCACTGTGCCTGTAAAAAGTCTGGTTTAAAAAAGTCTTACCGGCACAGAATATTCTGAGCTGCTGGATGGGAGAAATGAGGTTCAGATGTGTGGTGAAGAGGTCCACAAACGCTCCAGGATAAACCACAAACATGAACATGCCAAAACCATTCAACCTCACCTGCTCTCTGAGAAGAACATGCAGAAATAAACCTTTACACAGCTTCTTTCCAACAGAACACACCATCTTTTAAATAGTTTTTCAGGTATAACTAGCTATATAATGTCACAAGCCCAAGAACTCACACTTTACTTACATTACAATCAGACTTCAGAGTATTTTACTAGTCAAATGGGGTGAGATTTGAGTTTGTGACCCAAAACGTCTGATAATACTTTACAGTGACTCACTCTCTTTTCTCTCACAAATGTGCATGCAAACTTCAGATGACTTAAAGGGTTAGTTCATACAAAAATGAGCCCATAATTTACTCACCCTCAAGCCATCCTAGCCAAACACAATCAGAGTTATATTAAAACATATCCTGCCCCTTTCAAGCGTTATAATGGAAGAGAATGGTACCTTAGATTATGAAGGCCATAAAAATGCATCCATCCATCATAAAAGTACTCCACACAGCTCCAGGGGGCTAATAAAGACTTTCTGAAACTAAGCGATGCGTTTTTGTAAGAAAAATATCCATATTTATAACTTTATAAACTATAATCACTGGCTTTCGGTAACAGCCGCAACACAAGCCTAGTTTTGGTGACATTTCTCTTTAATAATTCTTGTTTTAGACTTCTGATTCGTGACCAGTGTTTTGTTTTGCTCTACCCTCTGTGCTTCCACGTTCATCAATACATCGTGCATTGGGTCAGAGGTCACTCTTCCGCCGGAACTAGACTTGCGTACAGACGTTACCGGAAGACAGTGATTATATTTTACAAGGTTATGAATATGGATTTTCCATTAAAAAAAACACATCACTTCGCTTATTAACCCCCTAAAACCATGTGAAGTACTTTATATGATGGATGGATGGATGGATGGATGGATGGGTGGATGGGTGGGTGGGTGGGTGGATGGATGGATGGATGGATGGATGGATGGATGGATGGATGGGCTTTTTTGGGCTTCAAAATCTGAGATACCATTCACTTTCATTAAAAAATATATTTTTTAATGTAACTGATTGTTTTTGACTGAAAGAAGAAAGTTATATACACCTAAGATGGCTTGAGGATGAGTATATTATAGGATAATTTCCATTTTTGGGTGAACAAACCCTTTAAAGTATAGTACACAAGTAATCTTCTTATAAATTGAAAACAAAACATTTACATTTAAAGAATTGAAATGCTTATTTTTGCTCCATTTCATTTCTGAAAGCTGCTGTGTCATTTTAGTGGCATTAGCTTCACCAAACAAAATTGCAAAAATATATATTTTTAATGTTAAAATCCTTTATCTTATCCCGGCTGAATGTGGGATAAGTGTTAAAATGTCCAATGCTGCTACTGACAGAAATGACATGCTGCATCCGTTTACCTCAGTGCTGCCACCCCATGGCCAAACTCATGGATGACTCCACTGACCAAGATAGCGATGAAAAAATAGGCCAGTTGACTGACAGGAAGGTTCACACCAGGCACCTGATAATACAACAAAAGCAATGACCAGAATGATCATGCTGAGCACTGACGGTCCACACTGTCATCACTGCTCACAGAAATGAACCAACACTGCATTCAAATTCCTAAAAACCTCTTCTGCACTCACCACCACTTGCAAAATCTGTTCGTGTGACCCCTCTGGTGTCTCTGCCGTCATCTGACTCAAAGTCTGGAGCAACGTTTTGCTCAGGAGAACCACAGATCCAAACATCGCCAGAACCCCAAACACCATACCAGCACTGAACCTGAAAGAGATGAGCAAATATATACATGCAGGTTGAAATTAGATTTTTAATTCCTTCACTATGATGACAGAGCAACAAAAGGACAGTGAATGTGTATATGTGAGTGGATGTGTGCATGTGTGGATGGGGTTTACCCATAATGCCATGCTGTAACCACTGCTCTCATCATAAGCAGCTTAAGATTTTTTTAATAACTAAAGCTGCAACTAAGTCCTCAATAAGTATAAATAAATATTACAGTGGATTAAATATGGCAACAGCCAAACCAATGGAAACCAAAACAGAGCAAGATGTCTCATATAGTACATATTTAAATGATGTTATTAGACTTATTAGAAAGTTTCAATTACATGATCCACATTTCTTCAGTTCAGAATCACAAAACAAAATACTGACAGCTCTGTATTATAATAATAATAAAGGTTAAAGAGCTCACGATAAGCATCACTGTCATCGGATCATGCAAAATAACTGATATGAGGACATTAACTAAACTCATACCAGATGTACAGAAAGCGAGGGTTGAGATGAGCACATCTGGCAAACAGACGGTTGAAGATTCCCGTGTGCCATTTGATATGGAAGGGAGAGAGAGTGAATCCGTTCGAGGATAACCACGATTCATAGCGGCTCTTCACTGAACTGGATGACTGAAGGTGAAAGAGGGAAGTAGTTAGGATGGCATATGGTTTTATAATCATCAGCCTTGATTTTAAAAGGTAGCACAACAATCAACGCCAAAAAAAGAATACAGCAGTTGATACCTTTATTGTTGCCACTGTATTATAATAATATCTCCTTAAAACATACAAAGTTGTCTTAAGCCATTTTATGCATAAATTATTACGTTAGTGGAAGTAACTACATCGTTATAATCAAATAGATTTTAGAATGATCACAATACGTTTTGAGATGAAAAAAAAAATAGCGTAAAAGCATACGTAAAATAATACCAAATAACAGCTCTGGAAAAAAATTAAGAGAGCACTTTACATTGATTTCTCAATTTGAAGTGATCTCTTAATTTTTTCCAGAGCTGTATAACGTTATGTCCAAACACATGGTAACGTTACTGCCGTGGTACTTTTTCTAGTTCATGGGGCTCATTTAAAAAACAACTTGTGTTTTTGTAGATATACACATGTAAATACAATGGTACATAAATATGGAAATAATATTTTACTCTATATCATTATTCATTACTGCCTCGTGGTACTTCTTTACATGATAAAGAAGCCGCTCTTATAATCTAATGTTCTTGACAAATGAACCACAGTCGCATTACAAAGCATCAATTATGATACATTCCATTGTTAAGCAACAAATCTTTCTTGTAATGGGAATTTACTCTTTATCGTTAACTCGAGTAATGGTGAGGGTAAGAAGTAACGCTTACCCGCAGTAGCGTGTCGGCCAAATACACAGTGCACCAGCCGCCCATCACACACACCACCACCGCTATGGGAATCATGGCACACCGGTCTGCATGCGTCTCAACAGCGTCTAATTCCACAGACAAACTAGCTTAAAATGTCGACTGTCAAGCACACATCCACTGTGTACAAAACACCAGTGGAACACGTCGCTTCCGTGTTTGCGTGCATTACGCAGTATTACTAATCGAGTCAGACTGTTTACTTTGGTCAGAGCGGCTCACAGTCACAGAGCAATCGAGCACGTAGCCTTCAACGATGGATGGAAGTTCGACTAATTTCCGCGAATCAGTTCTTTCGAACAGATCAATGTTACATATTAATGTGCACACTACTATCGATTTTAAATAACATTTCACTTGAAATGTTCTTATTATTAGCTCTCTCAACGGTTCTCAAAGTCAGATCGTTTTTTGTTAATCGTTCAACTGATTCACTTGAAAGGTCCGAGACAAAAAAAAGACTCGTTTAGGAATCAGGCATTGATACTTAGCATTGAGCTAAAACTGCATGTGCTTTTTTATTTGCATTTGCTAAAGATCACATCTCAATTGCACCATAAACTTATCTGTGAACTACAGTTTAGTTTCCAGCTGAACAAATATGTGCTTCACTTTAATAATTTGGTCTCTGTGGTTTTTGTACTCATAAGACCTGCCTTTAAACTTGCAATCTAATAAAGATGTATTCAGGCATTACTGTTGACCTATAAGCAAATTATGCCAGTCAACCAATCAGATGGTTAATTGTTTCTAAAAGTCACTATAGGTTTTAAAAGTAAAGCACATGGGTATGAGAGGTTCAAACATGTGATAGCCTAAGTTCCCGCAAATTTTCCATCCGGGAACCAAGCCTTTCTGGGTGGGAGTGATCTTGTCAGTTTCTCAGGCTCCTAAAGGTTTTATGAAATGATTTATCATCTGAGATGGTCTAAATTGACAGCAATTATGGCAGCCTTTATGCACACATTTGAGAGGAGGCTGTCCCCGCTGGCATCGTAATGCCATGTGCCCATAAGGACAAATTAATGACAACAGACACTGAAAGTGTCTCGTTCTGCTCATTATAATATGACACTCACCTTTTATGACCTGTTAATGAGCAATATTTGCATTATTTAACCATGCATTTAGACACTTTCAAGTCACCGTAATGGATCTTTGCATGTAATTTGTTACATGCACATTAAAAAGCAAGAAATGCTTGCCTGTTTAACCATATTCTGCTTGACCAACTACAGTACTGTATGTTCTGACTGGCAGGATGAACAGGAAGTTTGTGATGCCAGGTGGAGGGAGGAGAATTCAGGTGAGGATTTGCATAGCTCTCATGTCTGTAGAGGACACCTTTCCCATCAGCTTTGGCTCCAGTGGAGCTTTATACTCGGCAGTGAAGGAACTGGGTGAGCAGGATCACACGCCAAGTCTGAGTGGCACCAGGTAAGGACAGAAGATTTTTTACAGTCTTATTTTCTCAGTTTTTTCCTTTGTGGTTTGATATTTGCATTGCAAATGTTCAGTTTAGTACAGCATACACATTTAGCTCAATACTATTTAGCATTTGGAAGATGCCTTATCCCATGTGAATTGTGAGTGCATGCAAAGTATACATTTGACCAGTAATGTAAAGTATAACCCATGCTCAGATTTTGTCTTAACTTAACCCATCAAAGTTAGAGCACACATTATGAGTAGTGAGTAGTGAACACACACATCTGAAGTTCGCTTTGGCATCCAGGGAGCGTTTGAGGGTCTGGTGCCTTGCTCAAGGGCACCTCTGTCATTTCCTGCCGGTATTGAGAATCGAACCCACAACCTTTGGGTTACCAGGATTGCCCTAAAAAACCCAAGACTTTAGTGTTGCTAGCACTAAGAAGTCTAATTATGTGCAGCTTCCATCGCTTGTTTATACCTGTCCACTTGTGGGTTAAAATCAGCCTAGTTTAAGATCTGAAACTCCTCTAAACTGGCTGTGCTGCTACCATTGGGAATGGGTCGTCATGTCAAACCACGGGCCAATCAGACGTCTCCCTGGGCTCTACGTGCTGGAGCCTAAATTAGGTCATGATCTTAATAAGTATTGTCGCTCAGTGATTCTCTGACTGCGTGGAAGAGTACAGAAGAGGACCTTACAGAGAACAGGCAGGGCTTTTGACTGGGCATCATAGCAGAACAGAAAGCAGTGAGGAGGTGTGGACCTCACGCTGGCAGCTGAACAGGTAAGGGCACAGCGGGGTCATGATATCAGGGTCCTGTTTCGTGCAAAGCCAAAGTGTTACTCATCTATCACCGTTCACTCTCTCTCAACTCTCTTTTTCTTCCATCTTCATTATCTGCTCTATAGTGCTGCTCTAATTTGTACATTCTCTCTTATGTTAGGCATATCGAGGACATTTTGATCTAGGTTATAGTCTCCTAAATATACCCTCATAGTACACACCATACATCAACCATGGTGGCAATTTAAAAATACAGTTTTAAAGTGATTCTGTGTTCTGGTGTGCATATACAGCAGGGTTTGAAAAGCCTGAGATGACTAGGCATGTTTATTTATATAATTAATATAAAATTTATTTGATAGATAGATAGATAGATAGATAGATAGATAGATAGATAGATAGATAGATAGATAGATAGATAGATAGATAGATAATACAATATATTACATAATAATATTAAGTTTATTTTATGTATGTATGCATGTATGTATCAATTTCAATAGAAGTATAATTTATATTATTTGTATAATTTTTATTTTAATATTATTAATAAATAAATGCATTATGTAAATAAATGCAGTATATATATATACAAATGTCACAAATGTACTTGATTAACGGCAGAAATCGAGTATAATATTTCAAATTAATATTATTTTTCTTTTTATAAACTTTATTTCTATGTTTAAATAACATTTTAAATCGCAAAATGTCATTGTTCTCAGACTTTAGGACCACGTGTAGGCTATAGTGACAGGACTGTGAATGGGGCAGTGTGAGATGTGCATGGAGCGTATATATATACGCACTGTCTGTGAAGTGAACAGTCAGGGTGGACAGAAAGCAGGACCCCTCTGTGTATCACACTACTATTTATAGTGTGAACAAATCCCAGATATGAATGGAATCCCTTGCTCTTCTACAGCCTGGAGTGAGGGAAAGAAAGAGAGAGAGACAGAGAAAGTATTGAACAGAAGGCAAGAGTGCTTTAGCCCGAAAAGAGAGACAGAAGAGAAAGAGAGAGAAAGATTGGCATTTGTCCTGTCTGTCTCACTGCGGGGAACAGTGGTTTACTCTTACGGCAGCAGGTATGCGACTTTTGAGGGCAGAGAGAAGATGTGTGTGTTTATGTGTATGTGTGTGAAACTATAACAGTGCTAAAGGTCACAATGAATATAGGGGACAGGCTTTTTTAGGTAAATCAAGATAGTGATATGATGATGTAATGAGACCAATAAAACTGGGTTAAATCAAAACATTTGAAAGTTTGACCTTTTAGATGGAGCTTTCTCTAAAAATACTAACTAATTACTTAAGTTTCTGAAGAATAATTGAGTCTGTGATAAGTTGATAACGACTCTGACAGGAATCAGTCTACATTGGAACTACTTTGAAACAACAGGCAGGTTTAACTGTAAACTGTACCTTAACGTAATTTACATAATTTTTTTTTCTGACTGTCTTGTGGTTTTACTGCAGGAGACATCCAAACATAGGACTGTGATGACGTTTGGTCATTTACATATAAACAGCATTATTCCCGATGATAAATTCAATGAATCTGCTGAAAGAACTACTCAACACAGTTGGATACTGACCTCAGGTGCCACAGTGTCAAATACACATTTCATTTAGGAAAATAAAAGAGAGAGAGAGATTTTTTGTCAGACAGGTTGGAAAGGTCTAGAACTTCTGGGAGGTTTCCAGGCATAGTGAGTATGTCATGCAAATATATTACACCTGTGAGCGCAGTGTGGGAGTTTTGGGAAATGCAATATTCAGTGTGAGATCTCGGTATGTGGTGGGCTGGTTTGTGATACTGTAGGTGGTTTAATTGATCTATGATCCAGAAACCTTTAGTTCTAGTCTTAGAATTTGCTTAAAGTTATATGTCGTAATTGAATGGTTTTGATATTGACAGCATTTTTAATTTGATTTTTGACTGCTATTTTGGACGATAGTTCACCCAAACTATCCCTACCAACTACACCCTTCAAGTTGTTCCAAACCTTTCTTCAACACAAAAGAAGATATTTTGAAGAATGTTGGGTCTCATTGACTTTAATCGCATGGAACAAAAAATGCCATAGAAGTCAATAAGTCCCAACAACTGTTTGATTACTACCATTCTTCAAAAAAATCTTCTTTTGTGTTCAGCAGAAGAATGAAATTCATACAGGTTTAGAACAACTTGATAGTGAGTAAATTATTTTGGGGTGAACTATCCCTTTAAGGCGGGTATTTTGGAGCAGTGTTAGACAGCTGCTGTAGTGCTTGCTGCTCTTTTAAAGGTAAATTTAGCTCAACGCCCGCCCGGCAGAAGGGACACCACCACTTAAAGTACCAATGCACCTCTGATGATGTGCAAACAGTGTCCCTGGTTACGGTTGCTATGGTTGTGAACTTCTGTGTTAGCACTTTTAGTTGATCCTAGCTGCCCTGAGATCCATGTTAGGTTAGAGAAGGATTGAGACATTAAAAGATAATCATATTGTGGATGCATTACCATGCATGATGGCTGTAGTACACAGGAGGATTCCTCTTATATCCCAGGTGTCTTCAGTGGGACGTTCCATCAGCAGCATAGCCGAGCAAATTATGGGCAGAAAGCTCCCCGCGAGCACATAATCAAAGCTCATCAGCCTGCAGCTGTGTTTATTAGCACACTGGATGATTTTACATATTTCCGAACAGCTTCCTACAAAAACACAAAACTGGAGTGATTCAACCTTCATTCTGCTCTGTTTGAAATGTGACGGTGAAATGTTTTTGTTTCCGTGTCGGTTTGTGCTGCTTAGTATGTAAATGTATTCTCTTCAAATTTCTAGAGAGTTCTCCCGGCAGTCATTTGTAGGAAATGATGCCTTTTCATTGCTTTGCATCATTATTATGTTAATCATTATATAATAATAACAATATATTATATCATTACATAACATTATACAAAAGAAAACAAAGAAAAGATCAGACAGCAATGAGATTTGCTTAAACCTGTTTGTGCCCCAGATGGTTCTCCTAAGAAAAAGACACCAAAATATGAAAGTCTGCAATTAAAGGATTAGTTCACCCAAAAATGAAAATGATTTCATTAATTACTCACCCTCATGTCGTTGGACACCCGTAACACCTTCGTTTATCTTCGGAACACAAATGAAGATATTTTTGTTGAAAGCTGAGGGCTGAGAAAGGCTTCAGATAGGCCTCCTTGCTTTAGACAAAAATATCTTCATTTGTGTTCCGAAGATGAACGAAGGTCTTACGGGTGTCCAACGACATGAGGGTGAGTCATTAATGAAATCATTTTCATTTTTGGGTGAACTTAACCTTTAAGGCCTGGTTCCACAGACATGGTTTAGATTAAGCCAGGATTAGGCTTTAGTTAAATTAGGGCATTTTACAAACGTGCATTAGAAAAAAGCGTTACTGTTGTGCATCTTCAGACAAAACATTGGCACTGACATATTTTAATAACTCAGTGCAAGTTGCTTTCAGTTAAAAAAGATCAAACATGCATTTTAGTCTGGGACAGGCTTAAAGGGATAGTTCAAATTACCCCATGTTTTACTCACCCTGAAGCCATCCTAGGTGTATATGACATGCAGATGAATACAGTCAGAGTTACATTAAAAATGTCCTGGCTCTTCCAAGCTTTATACCGGCAGTGAATGGGTGTTAAGATTTTGATGGCCAAAGAAGTGCATCCATCCATTATAAAAGTACTCCACATGGCTCCGGGGGGTTAATAGAGTGAAGCGATGGGTTTGTGTAAGGCTTAAAACTTTCTACTTTGTAAGCTTTAGTTTCTGCCAACAGTCGTGCACGCATTCACGAGAGTGGTTTTCCAGTGTATGACGTAGGATGCAGGTGTATCGTAAGCTAAGGTGAGAGTAGACGTCTCTCCCGGTTCAAACAAATAGGGCTGGGCAACAAAACTCAAGCTCCCACGGCATTTCTGTTTAAAAATTCTCATTTGAGACTTCTAATTGGTGACCAGTGTTTTGTTTTACTCTATCCTCTGTGCTTTGGACATTTTGCATCGGATCGGTGTTCACTCTTCAGCCGGAATTAGACGTTGCACAATATTATACTGGAAGCCAGTGATTAAAGTTATGAATATATGTTTTTCCTTACAAAAGCGCTTTAGTTCCCTTCAGTTCTCCTTTATTAACCCCCTGGAGTCGTGTGGAATATTTTTATGATGGATGGATGGATTCACTTTTTTGGCCTTCAAAATCTCAACCTCCATTATTTAATACACATTATTCTATAAAACTCTGATAGTATTCATCTGAAAGAAGATAGTCATATATACCTAGGGTGGTCTGAGGGTGAGTAATGGATACATTTTCATTTTTGGGGGAATTATCCCTTTAAGCCTCGTCTGTGAAACCGGGGTTATAAATCATACATTTCAAAAATTAACTCAAATATTTCTTATCAAATTCTACCAAGACCAAATTAATGTTATCTACATTATTGTTACAACTCCAGTCTTTTAATTTCACCAAAATGATTGGACAACCATCTGAGATTAAATTTATACCTAAATGAAACATTTGATTATTCCGCTAAGTCTCCCTGACCTATGAATGAGCTGCCACTACACTACTGTACCCTCAAATGTCCATCCAAAATTCATGCTGAACTCGCAGCACGAATGCCGCATTATGTATGTATCATTTACGATATCAGTACGTTCCACCTCACATTCCATATCCAGTACAATGTGTGTGTAGGTGTGTTATCCCAGCCCTATTCTCTCCATGTTAACATAAATGATTCAGGGGTAAGAGCTACTACCTGCTCCTCACTGCGGGAGTCACTAAGCAACCGAAAGACAATCCACGGGCACCTGAGAGCCGCAGGGGGGCTTTAGTTTTCCCTGGCTCTCCACATACAGACAAAACGCATGTATTCAAACCCACAGCAGGCCGGTCTATCCATCTGATCTATGCATTCAGTCTCTTCCTGTCTCTTTTACAGCAGGAACGTGGACACAACAGCACAGAATGTCTAAACAGCCGTCGACCAATGTAAAAGCCCTGCAGGTGAGTAAACGGTGTGTGGTTTTTGTTGTTGTTTGTACATCATTTAAGAATAGTGTGTTGATTTTAGTGAAACCTTGCACTTTTCTTAGCTCAAAAACACTCAAACATGTCAACATGAAATATTTTAATCTGAAAAGCCAATTCCCTATTTGGAAACACTGAGTTATAACTGTAAAAACACATTTCAATGTACAATGCATTACAGAACTCACACAAGGCCATTCACAAGTAAATGAAATGCATTACTGCATGTTGTTGATGCGTGTCCAGCTTTTTTTTCTCGGTAGGGAACATTTCATAACCAAACTGAAACAATGTATATAAAAATAGACTTGTACACTTTAACTGAAGTCCCTTCTGATACAGTTGATGGAAAAAGTATGCAAACCCTATACATTTACATGGATTTCTGCATAATATGTTATGATCTTCAACAAAGTCTGTTTAAAAAAACACCTAAAAAAGATTATGTTGTCATGTCTTTATGTAGCACACTATGAAAACAATGAAAATTATGTGATATCTAGTTATTATAATGAACATCCTTCAGCAGCATAAACCTCCATCAAACGTTCCTTTGTGTTCAATATATAAGATTGTGTTGGAAATCAGATCATGTTATGACCATTTTATGCAGAAATCCAAAGTGTTCACATATTTTTTTACACAACTGCACGTATGGCTGGGAGTGATAATGTAGACACTCTAAGAGAAAGAAAGAAAGAAAACATTTTCATAGCAGTTTACCACAGTGTAGAGAACATTTTTTACAAACATGGAACACTTCAGCCAAAAATAGACACCTTTATCTTTCCATAAAAACTCTCAATATACACACATCCATAAAAAGCCCAAACATACACAAGATTCTGGATACAGTCCATCAGAGAACACAGACAGAAGGAAGACCAGCGGTCATGCATGCAAGGACAGGAGCACATGGTCACTACTGTACAGCCTAAAACAGCCAATAATCTGATTTCATCCAGCAGCTTATATAGATGTAAAGCCAAAGGAATTGAGTAGAAAAAATAGGGTTTGACGTACCAGACCATGAAATACATGCAAACCTGGAGGAAAGTCTAATCTTTAGAAGCGTCTGCGATTGGTCGAGAGATCTCACATGCTCTAATCAAAACACAAAATGGAAAAAAGTGTTTGACCTTGGAAAAAAAGTGGTAGTTGTCTACACTTCTATAGAACCTTAGTGGTTTCCATGGGATCATTTTATGGATTTAGTGTTAATTAGGGCTAATTCATTTTTATATTGGTGACATTTCAGGTATTAAATAGCATGTAAACTTTATCACCAGAAGAAAAAAAAGCCCATTGAACATGAAACTAGTTTGCAACCATTTAGACATGCCTCCTTTTATAGAACCTTTTTGGCATTAAGGTTTCTTTAAAATTAAGTAAAGAACCTTTTTTTTTATTTTTTATAAGAGTGTATTAAAGAACCCCAAGAGCCATTTTTTTATTGTGATATTATTTTGTATTATAATTAAGCAGTTTCCCCTTCAAATTATTATTACCATAATGAAAAAGACTTCTTTAATATGATATATATTAATATATTCATTTTTAATTATATTTATAATTAAATTACCAATAGGTAACACTTTACAATAAGGTCTCATTTGTTAACTATCTCCCTTGTTAAAGGGATAGTTCACTCAAAAATGAAAACGATCCCATAATATACTCACCCTCAAGCCATCATAGGTGTACATGACATTCTTCTTTCAGACAAACACAATTGGAGTTGTCCTGGGTCTGCAAGCTTTATAATGGCAGACCAAAATTTGAAGTTGAATATGGAAGACAGTCCGCCAGAAGCTAGATATTTTACTTAATAATGTGTTAAATATGGATATTTTTCTCTTACACAAACCCATCGATTCACTTCAGAAGGCCTTTATTAAACCCCCGGAGCTGTGTGGATTACGGTACTTTTATAATGGATGGATACACGTTTAATTTTTGGCTGCCATTCACTGCTATTATAAAGCTCGAAGAGCCAGGACATTTTTTTTATAACTCCGATTGTATTCGTCTGAAAGAAGAATGTCATACACACCTACGATGACTTGAGGACGAGTAAATCATGGGGTAATTTTCGTTTTTGGGTGAACTATCCCTTTAATGAATATTAACTAACATGAACTAACAATAAGCAATACATTTGTTAAAGTGTTTAATAATTGTTGTTAAAGTTAGTTAATAAAAATTCAGCTATTCATTGATTGTTAATATTAGTTCACAGTGAATTAACTAATGCTAACAAATACTTTTGAGTTTAACAATGTAGTTAATCTTGAAATCAACGTTAAAGCTGCAGTCTGTATAACTTTTTGCGCTCAAGAGCAGTTAATAAACAGAACTGCACGCGTCTTGTGGAGGAACATTGCAGCCGGAGCTACTTCCCTCTGTTTGTGTCTGTGGCGAGTCACGCAGGGACTGTGCTCCTCCGCAGCGGCTCCTAACAGACCGCTCTGAAATAGTCCCAATATAAGCACTTATTAAAAGTGTGCCATAATGATTCAGGGTAAGACAATAACACGGTTTAGAAAATTGATTCATGTTGTACATTCACTGTAAAAAATTATATGTTCAATAAGTTATGACAACAAATGTTTTTACATTGTTTTAACTCATCAAAATAAGTTAAGAAAAGTTAAACATAATTTAAGTTGAAATAACTTAAACATCCAAGTCGATTGTACTGCAAAAGTTCAAAATGTGCCTTTTTTTTTTTTTTACAGTGTTCTCATTATATTATTTTTGTAAATATTGAACGTTACGGACAGCAGCTATAAGTAATAAATGCTGTCAAATTGGTGTTTATTCTTAGTTCATGTTAACTAGTAATTAACTAATGTTAACTATTGAAAGCTTACTGTAAAGTGTTACCAATTAATGTAAAATTGAGAGCAGTTGAATAACGATAAAGCAAATTTTAGGGGAACATGTGCTTAATTGTCATGAAAATAATGCTGATGCAAAATATATTTTCTTTTGATTTTGCAGTCAAATGTGACCTGTTTTCTGTAAGATTCACCCATGAATGATGGGATGGTTGTGACAAACATGCTAAAAAATATATATGAGAAGAATATGGCAAGAATCCTGATCCTTTTACTGTTTCTTCCTAGTGTAAAGTTGTAAACATATTTACATTTTCACATTTGGAACTTCTTTTTTCATAATACATGCTGCATTTAGATGCATTTAATAAAGAAAGGTCTCCTTCGGGCTTCAGCAAACAGAGAGATGTCTGTCATCTCACTGTTTTATCTGTTGCCCACAGCTCATTTCCATACAGGCACTTTGCTCTTTATGAAATACAAACTCCAGCAGGAATACACGTCCAGCAGGTTTTGTGGAAAGGTTTGGTTTCGACAACTACACTTGAGTTTAAATGACTTTGGTACTGAGATGTGGTTACAGCAGTGTCAGGAGTGGGTTCACCTCACCCTCAGTGATGGTAACTGTCTCATTGCACTTTCTTGTCCGTCTCAAAGGCCAACCTTAATATTCCAATGGGGGCTCTGCGTCCTGGGGCGGGACATCCTGTGAAGAGGAGAGAAGATACAGTAGACACAGAGGAGGTCAGATTCTGCTGGAAGGAAACACACACGCACACACACACAATTGAGTAAATTAGACACACATAAAGACATTTGTAGTCACGACCAGATCACATTTCAGATTAAATAAATAACATATTTCACATTAAAAAGCTTATTTTTGCTTTATGACAAAATGCAAAAAGGTAATAGATTAAAAACATTTTTACATTATTCTTAATTCTTTAGAATATAAAAAAGTGACAATATTTAAATCAAGATACAGTACTATCATTAAGTACTAATGAACACACTTTAAATATTTTTTGGCCACAGTAATGAGGAGAAAGAAAGAAAGAAAGAAAGAAAGAAAGAAAGAAAGAAAGAAAGAAAGAAAGAAAGAAAGAAAGAAAGAAAGAAAGAAAGAAAGAAAGAAAGAAAGACATTTTTGCCCTATTGTCATTTTTTTATGTAAAATAAGCATGTTTATATCCGCTCCCGGTAACACTTTCGTATGGGGAACACATATTTACCATGAGTTCTGCTTCAATAAACTCCTAATTTACTGCTTATTAATAGTTAGTACGGTAGTGTTTGTAGCATTTAAGTTTAGGTATTGAGTAGGACTAAGGGATGTAGAATAAGGTCATACAGAATAAGGCATTAATATGTGCTTTATAAGTTCAAATAAACAGACAATATCCTAGTAATATGCATGATAATAAGCATCTAGTTAATAGTTAATAACTGAACCTTAAAAAGTTTTTTTTGCTCCCTTATTGCAGCAACAGATGGATGTTTTACATTTGATTTTGTAATATATAAATCTATTAAAGATGTATTATTAAAAAAAAAAAACATTTATTGGCACTTCATGATAGTATTCAAATAAACTGTTTAATAATTCATATATATTCATATATTCATATATATGCTCTCTCTCTCTCTCTCTCTCTCTCTCTCTCTCTCTCTCTCTCTCTCTCTCTCTCTCTCTCTCTCTCTATATATATATATATATATATATATATATATATATATATACACACACACACACACACATAGACATACATACACACATTTTTGTAAATGACAAATACTAATAAACATTTTAAATGTCTTTTTGTATGCCTATACAGGAAAATATGCCAACATGCTTGTATTTATATATTATGGGAAAATGTTAAATAATTACAAGAAGAAAAAAAATGATTACAAAAAAAAAAAAAAAACATCTAAAAAACTGTTATATCAATTTAGGGGCAAATGTGATTGTCATAAAATAATATTAATGTCACCTTTTGGTCCTAAAATATGCTTCATTTTCATTTGATAATATTAAAATCATTTTTATTTTGGGGGTAAAAACAAATTTTTTTTTTTTTTTGAGGGCCACTCAGTAATATCTCCCACAACTGTTGCTTTCATAGGCATCCCCAGTCACTCCAGAGGAGAAAAAGCCCCTGCCTGGCGCAGTCAAACTACCGGGCCCTGCCGTCAACCTCTCTGAGATCCAGAACGTAAAAAGTGAACTCAGATGGGTCACCAAGGACTAAATAACAAAGGTAAATCTGACAGTCAAATATACACACTCACACCCATTTTTTTCCTATCTACCATTTTGGTTAGTCAAACAATGTTGGTGGTTCTCAGTCTTATAAACACGCACACACAAATATATAATTAAGCAGGAACACAAGAGCAATCGATTTTCTAAATGTGCCACATCACTGAAACATTTAGAAAGGCCACATGCTGTTCACACAAATGACCACATGGTGTCAGTAGCTGTAAAAGTAGTTTGCACATGTTAGCATGCATGTGTCAGCGCTGGAGTGTGTGAGTAGCTGTCAGTGTGTGAAGGGGTATGAGGGTGAATCAGGCTCTATAAATACCCCACAGATCAGTGGGGCAGTGAAAGTCCGTCTGTTGTGTGCAGTCCCAGCATGCCTCACAAGACCTTCCTATTATAGAGCCAAACATGTGCTTTGACCCACTATGTGTGACAGAAATAAAAACAAATTTCGCCATGCAAACTGCCTTGAGATTATACAATGTTTTTATTCTCCTTTTCACAGGTGGCTCCACCCCCCATTTTATCCAAGGCTTTGGTTACGGTCTCCATCCAATAAGATTCATGTATTCAACACAAAATCCCAGAGAATCGGTCGCAACGGAATCAATGGCAAGCCTTAATGATGACACTACCAACTGACCTGAGAATGAAGAAAGGGGGTGGATTCTATCGAAGCAAAGACTGATGGGAATTGAGCAGTTCAAAGCTCTGAACCATGGTTTAGTCTGTCAAAAATAGGTCATCACTGTTTAAACCACCAACCATCCTATTCTGTGATTTACGCTTAAAAGTTTACCGTGTGCTTAACTTAAAGGGATACAGTAGTTTACCCAAAATGAAAATTATGTCATTTAATCACCCTCACGAGTGAACTATCCCTTTAAATTAGATTTTATAGTAGTTCAGTATTCTCCTATACTATCAATGAGTTAGAATATATGAAACTGAAAGCATTGACTGGTTTTCTCCAGCCAGATTAACTCGTTAAAACGTCACCATAAAATCAATGTTCTTTCAATATATTTTAAATCTGGAGTGATTCTTATGCAAATAATTGCGATAAATTGTATTAATCAATCAAATGTCACGCATTTAATTTGATTAATGTTCTTCAGATTGACAGCCCTGCTTAAAACGGCCCATGCTTCAGGCTTGTTTTCTCTCTCTGCTCTTTCTTTATCTATGGCTTTGTTCTTGTGTGTTGCAGTACATGAGTAGGCTGTTGCATAATAAAACAAGATTTCACGTTCTCTCCAAGAGCAAATCTGTAGGAGGAAGCCAGCACTTGCAATCCTTGAACAAATAGAACTGGATTTCAAATGCCACACTATCAGTTTGTTATGTACATAAACCGGGATCAGTTTGAGTGTAAAGCTGCTCGCTTGTAAATCACATCATGTGTCTGGACTGTTGTGTGATCTACAGTGATCTGTAATCTGTAGTTTGCTAGCGGCAGGTGTCATGACCTTTGGGTGAAAGTGTCCTTATTAAAGATCATGTATTGCTCCTTAGATCAGAGTCGGTCTGCATTAAGAGATATCAGTCATGTAAAATGCAGATTAATTGGGTCTCTTTCATTTGTAAATCTCTATTTTCTGTAAATTTGCTTTGAAAAAATGTGTATTGTGAAAACCACTATACAAATACAAATGTGTGACTGGATCTGAGACAAATTTTTGTGAAAAAAACATCAAGCATTCATGGAAACACATTCCAGACTATTGGAAAAGCTTCCCAGGATGCACCTCATGAAGTCGGCTGGAAAAGTGCGCAAAGCAGGAATCTAGACTAAACGCCTGTTCACACCAAAAATCATTCTCAATATTAAAGAATAGGGGAGTTCACGTCACAGCTGTAACGATAATGTTCAAATCACTTTCAGAACGATTTTATCCAGCTGACAGCCAATCAGAATCCATTCTACTGTCACAAGCTCGGACATTTAAAATGACAGACAAGCATTAACTTAGAATAAACAGAACAATATTGTCCAATGGTGTGGAGGCTAAAATAGTTATATTTATAGTTATCTTTATGGTTTGTTCTTAGTGTGAATGGGCCTTAAAGGTATAGTTCACACAAAATTGAAAATTCTGTCATCATTTACTCACCTAGCCTAGAAATCTAGACGCACCCTAGCGGAAGCAAATTTAAGGGTGTCGTCTAGCAACTCTCAATACCCTTCTGAGCTGTATTCCCCTAACTCTTGCCTGGCCAATCACATCGTGTATAGAGTCGGTGGGCGGGGCCATGATGACGACGGCCGAGTTGCGTTTGCGTGCTTCTAGTAAACACAGAAACTGGCGAATGGCGGTCTTTCGAATCAGCTTTGACCACGACTCTGGAAGACTTGGAGTTAAAGGGGGGGTGAAATGCTGTTTCATGCATACTGATCTTTTTACACTGTTAAAGACTTGGAATCCCATACTAAACATAGACAAAGTTTCAAAAGTTAAGGTGGACGTTTGATGGGAGTATTTCTTTGTCAAAAATACTACTTCCGGTTAGTCATAAGTTTCGGCAAGTTTTTTGAGATCATGCGTCCCCATTGACGTTAGTGGGGGCGGAATTTCCTTGTATGGGCCTTACGGACAATTCTACCGGAAGCGCGTGAGAGAGAGCGAGGGAGAGAGCGAAAGCAACAGGCTATGCCCATCAAAACGCTGGTTTGTAGGATGCTGGACAGGTGACAATTACACATAGCACATAACAATGTCACCAAAAAAGTGGGTTTTTGGTTGCCAGACCAAGACAGTCCTGCACAGATTCGCCAAAAACCCCGCGTTAAGGCAACAGTGGATGTAATTTGCTTTTCCGGATCAGCAACTGAGTTGCGCGAATGTTTATATCTGTTCGCTGCATTTCGGTGCCGACTGTTTCATAAACAAGGCCCAGCTTGACGCGGGCTTTTCCAATCGCCTAATGCTGAAGGATGGAGCAGTCCCAACGATAAAGGTCCTAACGTTAGAACCGCAGGCTGTGAGTAAGAGTGCTTCAAATGTCTGTGTCTTTGCCTATGCTCATCAAGTAGCCCAAACATGATCACGTATAGTTAATTGATCAATGGAGCATGCGATGTGTAGTGCGTGTACATTTGTTTAGCTGGCCACTATATGTGTAACTTTATGTTTGTGTATTGTAAAAGCACTCCAAACAACAATACACAAAGGGGGGAAATATGTTGAACTAAATAAGCGCGCTTCTTCATTCAAATGCGCTACTATTCCGTGTCTATCTATGTAAACACTAGCCTGCGGTGCAAAACCAGTCCGCTTACTAACGTTACAATTGTCTACACAAACCACGCGTAAACACACAAACACACGTGCACAACTGCACTTCCCACATGTACACCTTCAAAGACAAAAATACGACGATATAATTCAAGTATAAATATGTAAATAACACAAGCCGCTAAGCATATTATATAGTTAGTGTATAACTTGTAACTTACCACATACAGACGTCCTGCTCTAGTCGTTTTTGCTGCTGCTCCTGTTCAACTGCAGCCTCTGGGTCTGATTCCGGATCATAGATGTATGGCTGTATCTGATTAAAAGCCATATTTTTTTTTTGAATAAAGTTTTTTTACCGCTGTTAGGGATGACGCTCGACTCAACACACAGCGCGCTGCTGCACACGTCATTATTTAGCTCCGCTCACACGACACGCCCCCACCCGCTCGGCTTTTTTCGGAAAGACTCGGAACAGCGCATCTTTCTTATATAATTATTAAAAAAATAAAGACTTTTCGGAGATATGCAGGATGCAATGCTACTCTATAGGTACTCAAGATTGACATGACACTGACTGAAACTGAGTGTTTCACCCCCCCTTTAAGCTTTTCTCTGAGAAAAGAACAAAGAACGGCACTGAAGTCATTCTTAAAAAGGGAAGATGTGTTCGGAGTTTTGCTGACCAGATACGGCGAATGTTTAATCTGTCAACCAGCTCTGTTTCACCTTTGTTGCTCTGGTTGGTGTACCGCTATCCTATCGCGTGCAGAGGGAGTTTGAAAGACAGCCGTTTATCCCGCCCCTCAGATTGAGCCGTCAATGGTGAGTTTCCAGACCAAACATCTTGATGTGGGTCTGGCTTGTCAGGCTATTACTCACCCTCATGGTGTTTCAAACCTGTATGAGTTTCTTTCTTCTGCTGAACACAAAAGAAGGTTTTTTGAAGAATGTTTGTAACCAAGCAGATAGAGCAACCATTGACTACCATAGTAGGAAAAAAATACTATGGTAGTGAATGGTTGCTTTATCTGTTGGTTACAAACATTCTTCAAAAAACCTTATTTTGTGTTCAGCAGAAGAAAGAAACTCATACAGGTTTGAAACACCATGAGGGTGAGTAGATAATGACAGAATTTTCATTTTTTGGTGAACCTTTAAGGGTGGCAACTTCGAAGGAATCTTTATTTAACATAATTTGCATAATTTGTAGTTTCATAGTTTTGAACGCTTGATTTTACTCTAAAATGGCACATACTGCATATGGGAAATGGTAGTACTGAATAATGATGTGCACAAACATTTTACTGGTTATCTGTTTGGAAAAACCTAGGAGAGCAAAGAAATGGCCACAAAACATGAGTACAATGAGGACCTATCAATCATGTGGAAATGGAATGGAATATTTCAGGATTAAGCATCTGGCAAAGGTGCCTGGAACACAGACAGAATGAGCAGCTGTCCAACTAATCAACAAAGCCTTCATAATTCCCTCATAACCCATAATGCAATGCAAAAAGAGTGAGAGAGGCTGCCCCCGAAATTGCACATTTCTCTACTATACAGTAGGCGAAAAATGGTATGTGTCAAAAGAAGTATGTCCGAATTCACAGTACTCGAGTAGGCAGAAGTACCTGCATGACCTACTTCTTTTGTGAGATTCTGAAGTGTGCATACGATGGACACTTTACTATCCCATGAGGCCACGAGAGGAGTTATGAATGGCAGTGAAGTGACGCAACTGACACCGGTAGGTCAGGACAACATGACGAATGTAGTACGTCCAGATTACATTCAAACTACACACACTCATACTATATTTTTTTGTGGTCTTGTAGAAATTACATATTTAAAATGAGTACCTATACCCTTAAAAATAAAGTGCCAGGAAGAACCAAAAAATGGGGTTTCACAGTGATGCCATAGAAGTAACATTTTCCCCAAAGAACCATTTTCTCTAACCATTGTATAGTCTAAAGAACCTTTTTCACTACAAATAACCTTTTGTGCAATGGAAAGGTTCTTTGGATATTAAAGTTTCTTCATGGAACCATACACCCTGCCAAAGAACCATTTAAGAACCTTTATTTTTAAGAGTACTCAAGAGAGTGTGATTTCAGACGCAGCCATGGTTTGTAGATCTAAAACTTCTCACCGAAAACGTTCAGCATACCTCAACTTCTGACGATTCCTTGATAAGGCCTTCTTCTGTGCTATCAAATATTTTCCAGTATACATTTCAAACTGTTAATTAAAAGGATTTTCTTACCTAAAGCTTTATGCTCACCAAATACGATCAAAATAGTTCACCATGACCACCAGAGCCAAACAAAACCCCTAACAGGAAAAACCTTCACCGTTATATTTAGAACGCCACTCAGGTCTGACAGATTTCTTGACTGAAGTGTCACTAGAGAACACAAACACCCTCACAAAGTGCCTAGATGCATAAATCATGTGTATATGAAATCAAATGCACTAATATTTATAGACTTTGCAGTGGTGGAAGAAAGTATGATCCTGCAAAAGCATGCAATGAAGTGGAGTCTGGTTTTGTTGATGAAATATAAAAAGTGCAGCATAGTTAATGCATCTAATTTAGACCACTGCAGTTGTAATGTGCCTTTAAATATGTATATATCTTCAATGAGGCGGAGTGTAAAGACATCCCAAGGTAACTAAAAGGCCAGTTACTCATTTTAAAGCGAGAATGAAAAGGGGTCATAAGGTGAGCAACGGTTTTGGCAGTATAAACAGAGTCTACAAAATCACCTCCTTGAGACACAAGTAGCACATAAACACATACCCATCATAGGTGATCATGGTCATCATGACCCTGTTGCACAAGCATTTGAGTGGTAGCGGATTCTCAAATGACTCCGGTTGCCAATTACCTCGTAGATGTATTGTATAGCAAATGCTAGACAGTGGAGAAATCAGTGTGATCATGAGTAGAGGGTGTGAGAATGTAACGAAAAGCTCTAACATAATCACCCCCCGCTTTTATACTTAATACCCCCTCTGCAATGTGGCCTGATGCTGCCCCATCCCAGCTTTGAGCCAGAAGCTATTCAGGGAGAATGCAGGGGTACGATATTCACGAGGGTGGGATGTGTCCTTTTCGCTGTGGCTCACACTTACACACAAATACAAGGCGATAAATCTAGCCAACATAAACAGTCAATCTCTCATACACTGTCTTTTTCATTGTGCCTTCCTGACGGTCCTCATAGGTGAGAATCTCACTCTATCAATCCTCTTTCTCTTTTTTTGGCTAGACTGTGTCCTGACTTTCCCTTTGATAAACTTTCTATTCCTGTCACCTTGGTGAGATATGGCTTCTGGTGGCGACAGACAGAAATCCACAGTGCTGACTAACTCCTTTATTTATCAAGAGATGACTTCAGATCTGCATATCATAATAAACCCTGGCATGATCCCTCCCGCTCTCTATGTTCCCATCTAACTAAAGGGAAAGGGCAACTAGCTTGAGGCTGTGTTTACCCCTTGTGGCCCCAAAATGTCTGCCCATCCATTCCCCCCTCCCTTTGAGAGATCTGGTAGAAAACACATGCCTATCTTGTTGAGGAAAGTGGTTTGGAGGCTGCCCACTGGGTGGAGGAGCAATGGTCGACCCTCCCCTTTGCAAGTTCATGCATTTGATGCTTGCAGAAGTCATGGACCACATCCCAACAGAAGCGGCTGGTGCGACGGACCTTTTCTTCCTTCTGTCTTCCTTTTTATGACTTTTGGAGGAGCAAGACAACCTAGCCAACTCAGCCTCTTTCCTTTCCTTTCTTGCTTTAACTTGCTTTTCAATCTTGTTCCTGACACTGGTCTACCATATCTTTCTGCCTTCCTCTCCTAGTGATGAACTATTACCTGATGCTGAGCAGCAGTCATGGAGAAGGTGTTCTGTCTCGGTACCAGAGCTTGCGTCTGGAGGGTCGAATGTGTGATGTTGTTTTGGAGGCGGAAGGCGTGGAGTTCCCTACTCATCGCACTTTACTAGCCTGTTCCAGTGACTACTTCTGGTCCATGTTCCAAGACTACACTCTGGAATCCGGTACCCACACTATTAGCTTGCCAGCCCTGTCATCTCTGGGCCTGGAGCAGATACTGGACTTCATCTATACATCATGGATCTCACTGTCACCCTCCACTTTGGAAGTCACACTACAGGCTGCCTGCTATCTACAGATCACCCATGCGGTGGATCTTTGCACTCAGTACATCTCAGAAAGCATTGATCCTGATAATTGCTGCTTTTTTGCTAACATAGCAGCGTGCTATGGCCTTTCTGAAGCCTTCAATGACAGCAACTCTTTTATTGCCAGAAACATGTGCAGAATACTTGCAACTGAGGAATACAAGACTGAGCTAATGGAGTTAAACCTTGATTCTCTGCAAGAGGTGCTTGTAGCTGAGGAGATGCCAGGAGTGAAGGAGAAAGACCTTCTACAGATGCTTTTGGACTGGCTAGAGTGCAACCCACAATCTGCCTTGCAAAGTAATGCATTGCTCAGTCGGATCCGATTTGGTTTGGTGCCACCTGAAGAGCTGTCTCAACTTTGTGCACTTAAACCTGCTCTACGTACACCCTTCATCTGTAGTTTAGTGCAGAAAGCTCTTAACTACCACCGTCAGGGTCACCTACAACCTCTACTACAAAGTGTCCACACCAGCCTAAGAGCCATAAACAACAAGATCCTTCTGGTAGGGGGAGGACAAGAAGCAAACAGACCCCAGAATCAGGTCCTAACCTACGAACCTCGCAGCAAGAAATTCCAGCCACTTTCAGCTTCCTTACCAAATAAGATACAGCACCAGGGAGTATGCGTTGTTGGGAACTTCTTATTTGTACTAGGTGGTGAGGTGGTGCAGGTGGATGAGGAGAACGAGAAGAGTGCTGTGATGACTGTCACTGACCAGGTGTGGCGCTATGATCCAAGGTTTGAGCAGTGGGATGAGATGGAACCACTCTTGCAGAAGAGGGCACAGTTTGCCTGCTGTGTGATGGAAGGTGTTATTTTTGCTATTGGTGGACGGGGCCAGAAGGGTGAGCCTACTTTGTCATCTGTGGAAAGGTATAATATGAGTGAAGGGTGCTGGCGCAGTAGTGTATCCCTACCATATTCAGTTCATGGGCATGCATGTGCCACTATTGAAGCAGGAATCTACATCTCCGGTGGAATTCATATCAACAACCCAGAGAGCAGCAAAGAGGTGCTGTTTCTGAATTCTGTTGAGGGGGATGCCTGGCAGAGACGCTGTAACATGTCCATTGCCAGATTTGGCCACCAGATGGCAACAGTGAGGGGAAGAATTTACACCTTTTTGGGAATGTATGAGCCCTTCTGTGACATTGAACGCTACAGCCCTGAGCAAGACCTGTGGACCCGTCTAAAGCCCCTACTGAATGACCGCTTCTGCTATGGTTTGACCGCAATAAGAGGCAGACGTGTGCTTATGTTCGGTGGCAGAAAATGGCAGGAAGGGCAGGAGGTGTGTACAACAAATGTGCTGGAGTATGACACGGAATATGATGCCTGGAGGGAAGTGTGTAAACTGCCAAGGCCCATGTGTGGGATTCAGTGTGCCATAATGACTCTTCAAGACCCTCCGGAGACCTAAAAGTCAATTACAAACACCATCCCACATACACACAGACAAACAGATGGCTGTCATGGGGCAGAGAGAGCTGATGGACAAGGGTATTCTTTGTATCATGGATACATGGATTGTAAAGTGGCATGGAAAACAGGATTCTATTCACCCAGATACAGAAGACCTTGGTGGGGGTAAAAATGCTGTCATGTGTGTTTTACAGCAAGCAGTAAGGAGCTCCTGAAAGTAGGTCACAATGAATAGGGTAGAGAAAGTCATGACATTGATAGATGGCTTGTCATAAAGACTTTGTCCTGAAAAATGGCATAGTTCCTGTATGGACACGGAAGAAAAGGACAGAACTAGAGATGACATTTTAGGATGCTGCACACTCTTGAAAGGCAAGAAGGACAGACAAACAGAGAAGCAATCTAGATAAGAACACATGAAAAATGACAAAGTATACACTTGAAGTGCAAGTGGCAGTCATACTGTCTTATGACAGAGGGACAGCTGTCACGAATGCTGGATACAGACTGTGGACAGTAGAAAAGACAGCAGTTAAATTGAAGGAGGGTACACTCACAGACGCTGTGAGAGAAACCCAAATTAGACAATTGATTTGGAAGGGTACAGAGAAATTCAAAGCGAGCAAGGACAAGTGTCAAGACCACTGAGTGTGTGTGGGATGCAGGCGAGCAAAAGGAGGATGAGGAGATTTTTAGTGAGCAATGATAAACAAAACTGCATAGACGTGTACATCTGACAGCTCAAAAGCCAGGCCCTGCATGGAAATCTAGATTCCCCGTCACAGTGTGACTAGAAAACCAAAATAATTTACGGGAACTGCAAATAGTTTAGCAGAAATCTTGTAAAAGCTTTCAACAGTACATCACTAGGCTGAATGATAATACACAAATTCATAATATATTATTTTATAATAGTATATATATTTGCGCATGAAACCATTTAAAAACAGATGTTTTAACTAAATATTGCATGTTTTTTTCACCTTTAGTAGAAGAGTTTGCAAGTGTGATTCATTTCTGTAAGTTCAAACTGATTCAAATGAATCAGTTCAAAAC
Source organism: Pseudorasbora parva (assembly GCF_024679245.1). Lineage (NCBI taxonomy): Eukaryota > Metazoa > Chordata > Actinopteri > Cypriniformes > Gobionidae > Pseudorasbora > Pseudorasbora parva. The sequence goes on along the minus strand of NC_090195.1, from coordinate 12,247,702 downwards.
TAGGTAACATCTGAAGTCGGACCTAGCAGTAGAAACCTTTTACGTGTTGGCTTATAAAAGCAAGTCTGTACAATGAATTTTGACATTTTTATGACAATTCTACAAATGAATCAATGCAAATGAGCAGCAAAGAGAGAAATGCATGAATAAAATATTTGACTGCATAAAAATTATTTTTGCAGCTAATGACGTTTCTTTGAAGTATTTTGTACTCATTAAACGGATAGTTTTATGTAGTTTAATTGCCCCATGATTTTCTCACCCTCAAGCCATCCTAAGTGTATATGACACTCTTTTTTTTAGGACGAAAACAGAGTTACATTAAAAAATATCCTGGCTCTTCCGAGCTTTATAATGACAGTGAATGGCAGCCCAAATTTTGAAGCCTACAAAAGTGTATCCATCCATTGTTAAAGTAATCCACACGGCTTAGGGGGGTTAATAAAGATAAAGGCCTTCTGAAGTGAAGTGATGCTTTTTTGTAAGAAAAAAATATATATTTAACACATTATAAAGTAAAATATCTAGCTTCCGGCAGACTGCCTTCTGTATTCACTGCCATTATAATGCTTGGAAGAGTCAGAACATCTTTTAATATAACTCCAAGTGTATTCGTCTGAAAGAAGATTAAAGAAGAGTAAATTATGGGATAATATTCATTTTTGGGTTAACTATCCCTTTAATACAAGGGTGCTGGTAATAATAGCAAATTGGTGAGATTTGAGTAGCAGCCCAACCTGGTTTGGTGGTTAGATTAGAATACATCAGATAAGACCAGCAAACCAAGTTAGGACAGTTGAAACTTTTTTTTTAGCTTCAGGTGTGTTGATGGAAAGAGAGAGTGACTGACAAGGAAATAACCCCAAATGTCCCATCTGAATGGCTTGTGCACAAACAAAGGAGACCCATTCTCGACCCAAGACCCAAGGCAAACCCAACAGTTCATCTCCATTAAATGTGAGTAAATTACCTTCACTGAACAGCCTGGAAACCAGCAAGCTTCTGGAAGAAAAAAAGAATAGCTTTCTAGGAAATTGACATGGGCCTCTACTTTAACCGCCCACTGGAGAAAGGTGCCTTTACTCATTGCCCAATAGGCTGTCAAGCTCTAAACTCCTCGGGTGATTACCTCAAATATGTTTGGACTGCATCAAGGTTGGAAATGCCAGCCGAGAAACTGCCATTGAGATGAATGGGAATACAAACGGACAGCATTCTCCAGGTATAATAGACCTGCATAGGCATTTAGCAGCCTCAAAGTTTGGGCAGCACGCCTTTCTCCAATGTGCATTCAAACTCGCTTTATTTATATATATATATATATATATATATATATATATATATATATATATATATATATATATATATATATAAAAACACATGCATATACAATAAATATAGCATGATTACATCCATAAAAGTTTATTGACTCTAGGTATAACCACACTTAAATCTGGATAAAGCAATAACTCTCTTTTTAAAGAATGAAATAAAGTAAACTTTACCAGGTTGTACGCTAAACACAGCACATAGGAAACTGCACTGCCTAAATTACATGCCCTATTCATAATAAAGACAGGCAGCAGCACAGATATTGATGAACTAGATTGTAGTACGACAGCTTTGTTAAAAAACGGGCTGCTTAGGAAACATAACATGATTTACACTAAATTAATAATAAGTTTGATATATTACTAAAGTAAAATCCCAATAGACATCCGTTCTAGTAGCTCTACATCCACTGGTAATTACTTTCTCTAAGAGCTAATGGATTCCCATGAATCCCATGGACACATTAGCACCTGAGTCACTCAAAATCAAGCTAATATTGTCTTAGATTACATACAGAATGAAATGTGCTCCATTATGTCATCAGAGTCATACCTGAAATATCAATGTACATCATATAATACATATCTTATCATACAATAAACTCTCTTCGGAACATTCATTGTGTTCTTAAAAATCTCACATAAAGCGTCTTTGTGTTTGCCGAGTGCTTCTAGTTCTGCACGGCCTTTCTGACAGTTGAAACACTGACATTAAATCATTTGGCAGCTTCGGTTTAGAAAAAAACACAAAAAAACAACAAATGGGATTGTGGTGTATCTACAAGCCATGTAGCAAGAGATGTTTCGCTCTGATAGTTTATAAAGATGGACGACCTCCCGAACTTTGACATACATGTAATATCAGGGATTGAGTTGCCGCTTCTGACAGATGCTGGGGTGAGTTCAGGGCAACAGCTTTGATCGGCGAGTCCCTGGGCTGAGACCAGCGATGTGTCACGGTGACCTTGGCTGTCAAAAAAACTCACTGTTGCTTGAGAAAAATGTCCCTAAACTAGCAGCACTGCACAGAACGACTGCATGGCAGCTTGTAGAAATGGAAAACTTGAGTCCAAACCAAGGAATACAATACTAAAAAGTCCATAAAACATTAGATTAACCATAAAAGATGAACGGCACACCTCTGCGTGGGTACACAATCACTTGTCAGTTCCGTCTCTGCTCACTTAACGGTGCAAATTTTTGCTAGGAGCATCACATGTAAATCTGTTTTTGATTACGAACTCTTATCAGGAAACTGTAGTGAAGAGGAAACTTCCACAATCTGACTCAAGTAACAGAGATAATGCTGCTTCTGGATAATGAAGCCTGTGCAATTTTCGACCAATCAAAGCCCACACACTTCACAGAATTCTCATCCGTTATCAGAGGTTTGGCAGGGCGTTACTCTCGAGCCAAGAAGTGTTTACAGCACAGGCACAGAAATATTCTGGGTTCAAAACAAGCTGAACGCTATCTACTGCATTTCTGGCATTCTGTAAATTACTGCATTCAGATATTTTGACTATTTCTGATTGGGACAAGGCACTGGACCACATACATGTTGAAATTATGTTTAAAATATTAAAACTTATAGATCCACAGGACATGAAAGGGGTGGTAAAACACGATTTGACTTTTCTAACTTTAGCTAGTGTGTAATGTTGCTGTTTGAGCATAAACAACATCTGCAAAGTTACAACGTTCAAAGTTTAAAGCAAAGGGAGATATTTGCTTTAAAAAAAATCTATTTCCAAGGACTACAGACATTCCTCTGGGGGTTGCTGACATCACTAGCCCCAATATTTACATAAACCCCTTCTCCGAAAATATTAAATAAGGGGGGCGAGGCCATTTTTTATTGCTGTGGAGAAGAGTTGTTGTTGTAGGCTGGAGTGTTGTTGCTATGCCGACGGAACGCTGTTATTTTTATCCGTATTGCAGGTCCCCTTTGTTTGTTTCAAGGGATGGGGGAGTTAGGAATCAATGATTAAAATTTATTTTTAACTCGGCCCCTGATATGTATTACCCAAATCCTGCCCTTTGTCCTGCAAATTTTATGGAGGAAAGCTTCCACAATCTTTGCGAGTTCAATGCAGGATTCGCACAGCGGCTTGTCCTGACCTGTAAGTATGATTTCATTTTATCGTCGATGTGTTTTCCTGTAATAGTTTGTATTGTTAATTGTACATTGTAGCAAGGAAGTAAACAAATGACAATGCTGTTTGGCTCTGCAAACCAGTTTGTTAAATGCTCATTCATACTTAACGTTATCCGGCAAATATCTAACGTTACAAACTTTTTAAAATCTCAACAGCTAACTTGGAATTAGTGTAAATTATTCTTTGATAAAAGCTTTCATGTATTGTTTATCTACATGCTTGTTTATCTACAGGCATGCTAAACATGGTTCGGTGTTTGATTTGGCTACTATAGTAAAGCCAATGTTTAGTGTTCGTTTTGGGTTAATAGTTCTTGCGACAGATATTTGGCTGTAATCGTTCTCAAAATACAAAAGGTGCCATTCAGTAGCGATCACTATAGATCCGCAGTCTTTACCGACTACCGGTGCACTAGGCTGTTACCGAATCACAACACACTTGCCCAGCCATTGGCCAGCTAACCAATCTGAGCCCATTGCATATTTTTGAGGGACAGGCTTCATAGAACCCAAAAACCATCAGACTGTTTTTACAAGGAGGGACAGAACAGTATAGAATAAAGGTAAAATATATGAAACATAATGCACTTTTTTTTTAAACGAAGAATGAACATGTTACATGCACCCTACAAACACAATCAAGCCTTCGAAAGAATGTGTTTTACCACCCCTTTAACAATCTACATGTTAGACATCACAACATCAAAAGGTTAGTTCGCCCAAAGATGAAAATTAGAGGGGATTGAGTTTGTTGCCCAGCCTTATCCACGAGAGCCTTCAAAGCTTGCGATGCGTCAGAGGTTACTCTTTCACCTTAAGTCGACTTGCTACCGCTGACTGCCGGAAGCGTATTATTTTAGTTTAAATGTAGATATTTTTCTTACACAAACGCGCCACTTCACTTCATAAGGCCTTTATTAACCCCCTGAACCATGTGACTCAGTTATATGATGGATATATGCACTTTTAATGGACTTCAAAAATGACCCAACAATTCACTGCCATTATAAAGCTTAGAAGAGCCAGGATATTTTTTAATATAACTCTGATTTTATTCGTTTGAAAGAAGAATGTCATATACATCTAGGATGGCTTGAGGGCGAGTAAATCATGGGGTAATTTTCATTTTTTGGGTGAACTATCCCTTCAACTCTTGACAGTGTGAAGTCCATAAACCTTGTAACTTTTGTAAGATAAGTGCAAGTACAGCAAAAATGGCTTCTAACCTCAGGAATTACCAGATCTGCTCCTAGAAAAGTCCCACAAGGTTTATTTAGACAACATTATAGACATTTGTTTTTGTATTGAAGAATCAATTTAAAGAACCTTAACAAGAATCCAAGCTGCACATTTCTGCTTGAAAACGCTCCATTGCCTTGTCCCATAGACTTCGATTGTGAGAGCATTACTATGAGTCGAGTCAAAATTATTGACTGTTGTAAATCACACCAAGCCACAGAAGCTGTGACTAGAAAGGAACTGATTTGAACCAGGAATATTCCTTTAAATGCCTTTTCTTGGTATACCCAAACACCCTGCAGGGATTGTGGGAAGATGAGGTAACCACATTAGTTTTCCATGTTCATGCGCACGCACACACCTTCCAACACAAATGTACAAATGCTATAATTCGGGGCCAGCCGATGTATAACAGCAGATCATAAATATATATTATGATACAGTAGAGTATACGGTATACTAAAGTGGCATATCACTTGTGTGATGACCGTCTGCGAGTCCACAGAGATTTGCTTCAAAAAGACAGCCAAACACAGGTACAGCAGCACAACAGAGTGACAGTGTCAACAGAGTCAGTGTGTTAAGTGTTCAAACGCCGCCTCAGGCATGCATTTCCTCTCAGAATTCAGGCAGAAGCTTCCATTTCCAGGTTCAAGTGCTCTGGTTCGGCCTCTGCTTCCTGTCTAGAGGTGTGCCACATACGTTCTCGGTGCGACTGCATTGTCTCTCCTTGTCTGAGCCGCTTGGAGGACCCGTAACCAGGGCAACCCCGTGTGCAGAAGTGGCATACTCTGAAGCCTGCGAGTTGCGAGTCGAGCCATTGAGAGTGCTTTGTTCATACAGATATCTGTGCCTGCGTAAACAATGTTTTTCAAGTATTCAAAAAGCACAAGTAGATTGAGTCTGCGATTGCTGTCAGGATGTGAAAGTACAAGGAAAAGTAAGGGAATTTGTGTTAAGGAACTTATTCAGGGTAGACGCAGTATCAAATTTGACGTGGATGAAAATTAGACTGTGAGGAATAATAGTACAGTACAAATAATAGGGTGACTGTTGGGGACCTTGGTGTGAAATGTTAACTTGGAATACAAAGATAGTACAATTATGGCTGATACAATATTTTCATTCCCAAAATGTAAATTCTATAGTTTTTTCTAAATAGATAATAATAATAATAATAAAACACTAAAAACTTAACTCAATAGTTTAAAATAAATTTTAATGTGAATTTAGGCATCACAAAATTATAATGTAAAATACGAAAAATGGATATACATTTAACAGTGTTATTAAATTATTAGTGTTTTTAAACTTGAACTTTAGTGTTAGATGGTGGCTGATGAAAATATATAAAAAATTACTTGCTTAAATGGATACAAATGAAAGTCAAACTTGACAGCATTTTTTATTTATTGTGCATATATTCTGAGACGGCCTCTGGGAATTTTATATGAATTATTAAAAAATGTAACTGCATTTTCAATTGCGAAATCATGCATCAATGCATCATTATATGCCCAAATGTGAATTCTGTACATATATCCCTCACAGCCACAAAATTAAAATAGTCCAATTCACCCCATACTTTATCGTGAATGTCCAGTGTAAGGTTCGTGGAAGTGAGCGACAACTGCTTCAAAAATATGCCGGTATTTTTGTGTCGGATGTGTGCATCAGACGTGAGTCTCGATGTAGGAGTGTGTGTGCGAGAGGGAGGGCGTGCGGGGGGCGGGTTCAGGCGTGGTGGCAGGGCTGGGCTCGGAGGCGGGGCTGGGCTGGCGTTCTCGCTGGGGCTCTCCTGAAAACAGCTCCATGTAAACTTTCTTCCATTCCTGGAACTCTGAGGAGGTGAGCTTAGGATTGGCCAGCAGCTTGTCAATCAGTGCTACCTCGCCCTCCCTGTCCTATGGGAGTGAAGAAAGAGAGCAGTGGAGGGTGGGCATTACAGATACAGTCTCCTTCATACAGTGGTTAGGATGTCATAGTCAATGCACGCCACAGGCGGTTAGCGTAGACGTGAAGCGATGTGGACTCAACCTAGATGAGCAGAGCAGCACACACACGCAAACACACATAGCATGCTCAGACTTGACTGGAGTCCTCTGGCACTGTGGGGCTACGTGCCCCCAATTAACCTTCTTTCATTCAAGTCTGAGTGATAAGGGATGCTGATAATACCCACAATGCAACGGAAGGTTCTGCCCTAACATAATGAGAACAGCACGGCAGTTTGGGGGGTGGGGGGAGGCAGCACCACAGACACACAGCAGAGGCACAGACCGACTGACCCAACCACAGGGAGACCTAATGGCACCAAATCAGATTAACCCACATGGAGAAGCAGGGTTCAGAGCAGGGGGCATTATCTTATTGCAGATGATCATTAGCTGGTCAAAAGGCGGAGTAGCTTGTCTTATTTGGTTATTAGCTGCTACAAGATAATTAGCTGTCATAAAGGTCATTAGCTGGTTTACACTGGTTATTAGCTGGTCTAAGATGATCATTAGCTGGTCTAAGATAGTCATTAAACTGGTCTAAGATGGTTATTAGCTGGTCTAGGATGGTCATTAGCTGGTTATTAGCTGGTCTAAGATGGTCATTAGCTGGTTATTAGCTGGTCTAAGATGGTTATTAGCTGGTTTAAGCTGTTCTTTAGCTGGTCTAAGATGGTCATTAGCTAGTCTAAAACGGTCAGTAGCTGGTTTAAGCTGGTCTAAGATGGTCATTAGCTGGTCTAAAATGGTCATTAGCTGGTTTAAGCTGGTCATTAGCTGGTCTAAGATGGTCATTAGCTGATCTAAGATGGTCATTAGCTGGTTTAAGCGGGTCTAAGATATTTATTAGCTGGTTTAAGATAGTTATTAGCTGGTCTAAGATGACCTTAGCTGGTCTAAGATGGTTATTAGCTGGCCTAAGATGGTCATTAGCTGGTCTAAGATGGTCATTAGCTGGTTTAAGCGGGTCTAAGATGGTTATTAGCTGGTTTAAGATAGTTATTAGCTGGTCTAAGATGACCTTAGCTGGTCTAAGATGGTTATTAGCTGGCCTAAGATGGTCATTAGCTGGTCTAAGATGGTCATTAGCTGGTCTACGATGGTTATTAGCTGGTTTAAGATAGTTATTAGCTGGTCTTAGATAGTCCTTAGCTAGTCTAAGATTGTCATTAGCTGATCTAAGATTATCATTAGCCAGGCTAAATGGTCATTATCTGGTCTAAGATGGTCATTAGCTTGTTTAAGCTAGTCTAAGATGGTTATTATATGATCTAAGATGTCAATTAGTTGGTCTAAGATGGTAATTAGCTGGTCTAAGCTGGTCATTACATGGTCTAAGATGTTCATTAGTTGGTTTAAGCTGATCTAAGATGGTCATTAGCTGGTTTAAGCTGGTCTAAGATGTCCATTAGCTGGTTTAAGCTGGTCTAGGATGGTCATTAGCTGGTTTAAGCTGGTCTAAGATGTTCATTAGCTGGTTTAAGCTGGTCTAGGATGGTCATTAGCTGGTCTAAAATGGCTTAAGCTGGTCATCAGCTGGTTGACATGCTCCTAAGCTGATTTAAGATGGTCATTAACTGTTTTATAATAGTCAGTAACTGGTCTAAGATGGTCATTAGCTGGTTTAAACAGATCATAAACTTTCATTAGCTGGTCTAAGGTAGTCATTAGCTCATCAGTAAAGGTCCATCTTAAATCTTAGGTTTTGAAACCCCTTTTGGTGCTATTGATCAGCCGTTTATAACACCCACAATGAAGCGGGAGACTCTGCCCCAACATAATAAGCACAGCACAGCAGCTGGGGGCTGGGGGAGATGGGTCACAGCAGAGGCATGACCCAACCACAGAAGACCCAAAGGCACCAGGCAGAGCCTAAACCAGATTAACCCACACAGAAAAGCAGGGTTCAGAGCAGAGTTTGGCCATGCCCTCCTCCCACACCAGACAGAGAACTCCGTCTAACATAGATGGGATTCTGGGATAGCAGTTTAGCTTAGTAAACCGTATCAAAATGTACTACAAAAAATAAAATAAAAAATCCTGCTGTCCCCAGAAACCCACAGACATCAGACAGATGGAGAGGGACGGACGGGACAGATGAAACAAACAGGCACACGTGGTTTCAGTGGGACCCATGCGGCAGCAGAGGTCAGATACCTTTAGCGTGCTCTGCAGGATGCGGAGATGATGCAGTTTGTCATTTAGCTGTGGATCGTTGCAACGCCGAATGAAAAGGTGTTTGTACTCCAGACGGGTGGAAAGGCGGTGCTCACCAATGGGTGACAGGCTGGCACGCTCCAGAGCCCGGTACAAATCACCAAGTGAATCCGCCTGCCGATGGCACTCCGGTTCCCCGCCTGTGGGGGGGGTGGGCGCCACAGAAAGCCAGAGTTAAAGATGGGTGGCTCCACCAACAAAGCACATTGAGTGAGATCGGAAACAGAAACAGTCAGATTGCAACATTTAAACTGTGCATTTTAATGTTCAATCAGGCATGTAGGTTTGCATGAGCAGTTGATGATGATACTCAGCTCATTTATTTAGTTTGTTAGTCTGGAACTGTGAAGGTAAAAAGAGAGAAAATGGCATAATATCTGGATGAGAAGTGTCTTTCATCAGGCTGGCGTAGATAAATGCTTAATCAGGCTCAGATTTATGTAAATAATATTTTTTCTCGCAGTTTTTATCTGTTATCGTTTGAAGAAATGGGTGCTGGGTGTCTCTTTGCCAATACAAAAATCTCCTTTTCTCCCTCTCTGTCTGTCTGCAACACACACACACACACGCACACGCACACGCACACGCGCACACGCACACGCACACGCACACACACACACACACACACACACACACACACACACACACACACACACACCTCATATGTGTTTATCAATTCCTTGGTGAAATATCTAGTGTAAAATTGAAGTATAAAAAGTAAAGGTTAGTCAATAGCTGGTCAAGATAGTTATAAGCTAGTCAACACGGTGATTAACTGGTTCAAGCTGTCACCATGGTCAAGATGGTCATTTTTTGTTAATAACATTTGGATATAACTCTACATACCCTACATTGGATATTAGCTAGTCAACATTGTGATTAGTTTTGTCGTTAGTGGTCAGTAACTGGTCAACATGATCATAAGATGGTATAAACTGGTCATACACTGATCTGAGATAATCATTTTCAGGTTTAAAATGGTCATTAGCTAGTCTAAGATGGTCGTTAGCTCATCAATAATGGTCCATCTTAGATTTTCTTTGCTGATAACTGACCAGCTAATGACCGTTTTAGAAGGCTATCAGATACTAGATGATCAAAGATGGATTTGATGATCAAAGACTGGTTTTGTAACATGGTGGCTAATCAACCAGCCAATGGCCAGTATCAGCTAACTGGAAACCATCCACCACTGCATTAACATTTATGCAAAAATACAGAATCACACCTTGTTACAGTATGTTAATAAAGGGATAACTGCAGTTTTGTGATAGTAGACACCTAAAGATGGACAGTAAGGCTAGACGACAGATTTCAGCACTGTTTATGAGATGTTTAATATGACATGACATGATAATTAAAAGTGGAGAAAAATTCTTAGGGCTACTCCGGTTTGGCAATCAATCACTCTGCCTAGCAGGGTTTTTTCCTTCAGTCTGCGTGCGACTATATGCTGGTGCTTATGTGTTAGTCTGGAAATAAGTTGAATCACACATGTCCTGTTGTTGGAGAGTTTGTGTAGGTAAAGCATGTGGGCCAGTATCTAATTCTGGGTGTTGTTAGCAGATATTGCATGTGTTTCTTATAATCAGGCTTTCACAAACCCACAATGTACAGTTAGTGGGTGTGTATTTACCCACTGAACAAACACAAGAGGGCAGCAGTCCCACACAGCTCCTCACAGCCTATGCTGCAGAGGTAGGGCGGCATATCCATATCACATTCAGCAAGGGAATTAAGTTTAAATGAATACAGAATAAGGATGTTAGTTGAGTAGCAGTTTACTAAAAAAAAAAAATTCAGGCATTATCCATTTATGCACCAAAGACACCAAGGACTATGGGAAGAATTTTAGCTTTCTATACATATAATAACAAACCTATACCAATACAGACTATACTACCTGTAACTTATTTAGTGTATTTATAACTTTTTTATTGGTTGTTTATCCTTATTGTGTTCAAGTTATTGCTGATATGCCCTGTTTTTGTTAAATGCCTGCAAAAATTGGAAAGAAAAAGCATTTTATCGACCGCTTGGTTAGCTATGAGATGAATTACAATAACAACGACTCAACCTGAGTAGATCAATAAAGTTTTAAAGCTCTTTGTGATACTTTTGTAACTTGCTAAATGGCACAGAACTCTAGCAGTGCAGAAAAACTTTCCAGTTGCTGGGGAACATGTGAGTGAGAGTCACGATCAATAGGCCGTGCCTCTTTTCTCTTCAGTATGTAGTACAGCACGCATGGGCTCTGTGGATGACTAACAGATGCCCCCAACTCCTCCAGAGAGAGATAGAGACAGAGCGATATAAAAGACACAGATAAGAGGGAGACTCATTAAAAGCCAATGGGATTATATATAGACTACTGCAGGAGATCCGTCTGAGATGGTGAAAAAGGGGAATATTAGAAGAGAAAGTTAGACAGGGCCGACGGGAAGTGAGACAGACAGATCAGTAGTGTGGAAGTGGAGATGGGCAGTGAGATGGGGAATATAGATGGTGAGATGGCAATGAGCCATGAGGCCATAGACTGCTAGACGAGGGGAAGATGAAAAATAATACGAGGGAGATAAACAGAGTGGTAATCCAGCAGCAAATGGGAGGCTTGCTGTGAGGTTTGTGGAGAGAAATCCATCTCTCTGGACACCAGAACAAAATAGGACAGAATTAATAGTGCATTTGGAATTTATTGTTAACTACATGGTTTAAGCATAATCCATGAGATAGCGCAGTTCAGACATTAAAAAGTAATTTGATTTAGCGATTTGATTTTACCGTGAAGCTCAGTCTGGAAACCTGTACATTCATTTCTACTGCTTCTGTTACACTTTTGCATAAACCAATCACAGACTGGCTTATCCACCTGGCACATATTGGTGGGTTTAACATGATGACAGATAGAGAAACGATGGGTTGTTGCCCGTTGATAACACCTCTTGTGGTCTGATTGGTTGAAGGACTATCCAATTGCATACAGAGTCATTTGAATTATGCTCGTTGATCATAATTCTTGTGCAGTAGAAAATACACAGCAGACCCCCCAGACCAATCTCTAATCTTAAATTGAGCTTGGTCTGGTGATAGCCAGACCAAGTTTATATCCCACAATTCTGACTTATTTCTCAGAATTGTGAAGTCAATTTCTTACAATTACAAGCGTATATCTCACAATTCTGACTTTGTAACATGGAATTGCGTGTTTATATCACACAATTCTGACTTTATAACACGCAATGGGAGGGAAAAAAGGTGTAACAGACTTTTGCTGATAATGAGATGGATACAGGTAAGGTTATGGACAGGTTTGACGTGTTTGTTAATTTTTGAAGTCATAAAAGTGCATCTATCTGTCATATAACTGCTCCACACGGCTCCGGGGGGTTAATAAAGGCCTTCTGAAAAATAGCCATATTTAAAACTTTATAGACTAAAATAACAAGCTTCCAGTGGTCAGCGGTACGCAAGTTGACTTGCGCTAAAAGAGTAACAAAAGTTTTTTTTTTAATACTGAAAAAAGAATTGCATATACACCTAGAATGACTTGAGGGTGAGTAAATCATGGGCTAATTTTCATTTTTAGGTGAACTTTAATCATAGCATCTGTTCTTGGAATAAGAAAAAAAGTTTTAGTTAGCTGAAGTTCTGCTAAATATATACTTGTACCTAAAGGGAATAAAATAAAACACTGTAAATTAAAATTTTAAAATGTAATTTATTTTTTTTGAGTATCATGTTTTCTGTTTTATATATTCTTATGCAATTATTTTTAATCATATGTATCCAGGTGCTATAAAATTAACCTTAAGAGGACAGGCTTACAGAAATGTCAATAAAGGTTAACTGTCCTTGTAAATCAAAACCAAGTCGGGTAAATTAAAGTGGGCCAGGAGCTTGTGTCAGAGCCACACCAATACGGCAGATTTAAAATGAGTTTCATGGGAAGAGCATGCAGCTATTTCTAGAAGAAGATGCCTGCATGTGTGCATGTGTGTATGTAAGAAACGAGTGGACAGATCTCAGTGGGGAACCTCACAGCAAAGCTAAAAAAATCCTGCAACTCAGGCACTGTTTATGCTTCATACAGCACCGACACACACTCAAACAGGGAACGAGAGGACGATACAGAAGCTAAGAAAACACAGGAAGAGATACAAACTGACAAAGAGACAAATCCCTGCGCATGCTCCTCTCTGAGTGCACTGCTCTTAACAATTTAATACTGAAGCACTCAAATTTACACATGCACTAAAATAACTCTGCTATGCCCACTGTTCTCATAATCAGAGGGGTTATTAAAATCTAATAGAATTCTGGTAAAGAGGTTTTAGTGGGCTGATTTGAGCCGACCTGGTTTAATTTCTTTCAAGCACATCTTCTCACATTGCAATATTATAACAAAGGGAAGATTCTTTAGCCCCATTTGTCATCATTAAAATGTATGTTCATCAATGTAAGTCTTATAACAAGAATAGCAAATATAAACAAAGAAATCAATTATAATAAATACAAATATTAACAAAATTGTAATGCTTTTAGTTTAGAAAATATTAATATAATATGGCAAGAACTCGGAGTTAAACTGTGTCAGAACAAATTCATCTTGATAATGTCAGATAACTTTGATAGAAAGGTAAGTAATGATTACAATCAACCAATCAGCTGTCAGCTGTTCAATTTAAGCACACAATTAGATAACACCAGTGTAGGTCAACCAATGACCAAGCAAAGCTTAATTTTGTTCTGTCTGTGGTGTAAAAGGTCGCATTAGCATTTAAAGACAAAACAATCCAGCAAAACATGGTCAAGTCAAAGTGTCTGAAAAATTGTGGTACCAAATTTTTATACATGTTACTGGTAGTCCACTGTGTGAAGATATTTTTGGGTATAACAGTTGCCACAGTTGACTTTATTGTGCTATTCTCACTTACATGAATGAACTATAGTGTCCTGCACCCCACTAGTAAAACATTATATCTGGTGTCTGAATAATTTTGGTTTGACTATTTGATAGATAATAAAGTCTATAATATAATTTTTATGTTTATTTATTTAGATTAGGACTGTCAATTTAAGAGTAGAAATTTAATTTTAGATACATTACTTAGTTAAATACATATAGTATAAAGCTACAGACACATACACATACAGTATATACGAATGTCATTCATTTAAAAAAAGTAATTCATTTAAATAATTAGGGAATAAATAGGTCTGGATTTTAAAAAAAAAATGTATCTAAATGAATTAATAAATAACAAAAAGACTAAATAATAAAAATAAAATATAAACACATTCATAATATACATGATTTTAATACAAATATGTTGACCCACCGTTATTGATGCAGTGAGAACGGCTGAGCTCCCTGCGGCTGGGGTCCCGCTGTTCTGCCATGCTGGCGGAGGGTGTGAGGAGGGCATGCAGGCCGCTATCCCGGGGCAAGGTGAAGCTGCGGGGTTTCCCGGCTGTGTTAACAGGGTCTCTGAGCCTCTCCCCTTCAAGCATGGGGAAGGGACCATAATGTTCCTGCATCAGTGTGCGTTGGGCAGGCAGAGTGGATTGGCGGCGGTATTCTGGAGACAGACCCGCCCCCGGCTCACAGAACACAGCGTCTTCTAGGGGCAGGGTCTGCAGGTAGTGGAGGCCCGAGCTGGTCAGAGGAGTTTCAATCAGGTCCTGCCATGAACGCCGCTGGCTGGCGGACTTCCGTGCAGGGGAACCTCCACCGCTGCTGCTACCTCCTTGAGGTTCGGAGCGGTACTCCTCATGAGAGGAGCGAGACTGCGAAGTTTCAGTGGATGATAGGCGGCCGTGCTTTGGTTCTAGGTAAGGACTGGCACAACTCACCTGGTTCTGAAAAAGAAAAAGAAAAACATTAGGTTGAACCCAAGTATTTTTACAACATTTTTACAAGATTGTAGCAATATTTTACATAATATCCCTCTCATTCCCAGGGGTACCAGTAATCTAAATCTTTATAACTACTACAACTTAATTCGATGCTCATCATGACATTCATTTTTAAACGAATAAAGCATTCATACCTTTAAAATGTACTTTGCTTACAAATCATGAATGGGCATGCTTTTGTGTGCTAATGAAGAAACTCAAAGAATAGACCAGGCCCCTGAATAGCCACTTGTCTAAGATAGACAGATAAATAATGAACAGAGAAAACTTCTGTGAAAAATGCAAATATAGAAAATGGAAGAATAAGGAACAGAGATATGGACAGAGAACCTGAAGCTGTGTTAGTGTGTGAAGTTAGTCTCTAAATATGGGCCAACTGCTCTTTCTGCTTTCATCCAATTGGCAATGCTTCAAAAGGACAGACAGACAGACATACAACTCTGGAGGGCTCTTGGTTAACAATGTCAAACTCCCCTAATTTGATTATCTCTGGGAACAATATGCGTGTGTGTGTGTGTGTGTGTGTGTGTGTGTGTGTGTGTGTGTGTGTGTGTGTGTGTGTGTGTGTGTGTACGTGTGTGTGTGTGTGTGTGGAGAATGGCTGGAGGGGGCCTTGTGGAAGAAAAAAAGTAAAAAGTTTAATTCAAGTGTCTTTGTTTGCTCCCAAATAAAGGCTTTGCTGATGTGTGTGGCCTCTGGCTGACCTGCCCTGCAGTACTACACTAAAAATAAAGAAAAGAACAGTGACTGTGCACACAAATTTAACCACATACATTCAGGAATGAATAGACACCAAATCCTATAATTTATTCAACGTACAAAATAGGAATGTTCAACTTCCTGCTTGGAAAAGCTTAATGGCACTTGATGCCGGCCTTTCAATACCCACACACACACAGACACACACATTTGAATACTTTGATTTGGATCTGAGAGACATTGCAAAGATAACAAGATCCAAATACTCTGGGAAGAGTCATACAAGGTGACAGGTCTACAATTCATTGCTCACATACTTCTACAGGCCATGAGGCACATTGTCAAAAGTAGTAGCCAAAAGTCAGCCAAGTCAAAATACACTTCCCTGCATTACCGCTGGCAGTTACAACAGATGTTACTGTTAAAAAATCATGCAGGTGCACACACACACACACACACACACACACACACACACACACACACACACACACACACACACACACACACACACACACACACACACACACACACACACACACACAGAGACTATAAGAGGGACTATATTGCCAAATGTTTTGGGACGCCTACCTTTACATGCACCTGAATTTTAATGGCATCCAATTCTTGATCTGTAGGATTTAATATGGAGCTGGCCCACTCTTTGCAGCTATAATAGCTTCACCTCTTCTGAGAAGGCTTTCCACAAGGTTTAGGAGTGTATTTATGGGAATTTTTGACCATTCTTCTAGAAGCGCATTTATGAAGTCAGGCAGTGATGTTGGCGCTCTAATTCCCCCCCCCCCCCCCCCAAAGTGTTTTATTGGGTTAAGGTCAGGACTTTGAGCAGGTCAGTCAAGTTCCTCCACAACAAACTTACTCAATGTCTTTATGGACTTTGCTTTGTGCTCTGGTGCGCTGTCATGTTGGAACAGACAGGGTCCAAACTATTCTCACAAAGTTAGGAGCAAGAAATTGTCCAAAATGTCTTGATATGCTGAAACATTAAGAGTTCCTTTCACTGGAACTAAGGAGTTAAGACCCACCCAAAACAACCCCCACACCATAATCCCCCCTCCATAAAACTTTAAACTTGGCACAATGCAGTCAGACAAGTACTGTTCTCCTGGCAACCGCCAAACCCAGACTCGTCCATCGGACTGCCTGACAAAGAAGCGTGATTCATCACTCCAGAGAACACGTCTCCACTGCTCTAGAGTCCTGTGGCGGCATACTTTACACCACTGCATCCCACACTTTGCATTTCACCTGGAGATGAAAGGCTTGGATGCAGCTGTTTGGCTATGGAAACTCATTCCATGAAGCTCTCCTCCACACAAAGTTTGGAGGTCTGTAGCTATTGACTCTGCAGAAAGTTGCCGACTTCTGTGCACTGTGCACCTCAGCATGTGCTGACCCCTCTCTGTGATTTTAGTTTATTTATATTCTACAGTGGGATTTTTTTAACAGGAACTGAAAATAATATCAAAACGATATCAAAAAGACCAAATACGCTCACTGCAAATTAATTTAATCATCTTTTGATTTTGAGTAAAAAATCACGCAAAGCCAAGGTCATGGGTTCGATTCCCAGGGAAAGCAAGAATTGATAAAAATCGTGTGCCTTAAAATGCAATGTAAGTCGCTTTGAATAAAATGCATAAATGTAAATGTAATATGTTCCTGACAGATTTCGGGAGACTTGAAATATATATCTGACACTATCTATCAAAAGCAGAGAGTAAACCTTACAGTGACAGTACAGTGACTCACAAAAACTGAGCGATAAGTAGAGAGACACAGAGATAAGACTCAATCTCCTCATATCTTAACAGTGTACTCAGAGATGAGGTGGTCTGACTCATTCACACACACACACACACACACACACACACACACACACACACACACACACACACACACACACACACACACACACACACACACACACACACACACACACACACACACACACACACACACACAGTGACGTGGTAAGGCCAGGTCTGGGGGACGGCACTACAAAACAGCTCTTTTACCAATGCCAAATGTCAAGCATTATGAGGCTGTGCTATTGTGTGGTATTACACAATGAGAGGAAGCCGTGTATGTCTGTGAGCATGCTGGATGCTGACTCACTGAGGGTGGCCGTGGGTACGTGTCATAAGGGGGTGGTGGGCTGTCTTGCTTGGGCGTTGAGGGCGTATCATTGTCTTCGTGTTCACTTTCACTCCAGTAGTCAGCTGGAAGAGAGAGAGAGAGAGAGAGAGAGAGAAGGGCATGCAGGGAGTCATTAGCTTGTTGCAAAACATTTCCATAAAGTAAACAATAATTAAATTAAAGCCTCAGAGATCATGTGGGGCACAAAGACACATGCAGGTGTTTCCATGAGGACCTTGAGTAAAACATCTTACTGAACTGCAAGGCCTTCACTAGAACCTATCCTGAGATGCGATGTCAAAAGCAGAAGACAGGAAAAACTATTCTGAATAAAAAAAATAAAAAATAAGGCACTGACCAAGTATTTACTACTTAAAAACACTCACTCGCTTACTCTTTCTGTCTGTCTTTTCCCATTGTGCAATTTTTACTTCTGTGAGGAGTATTTAGGTAACTTTTACAGTAAAACGAAATGTCTGAGCTCATAAATCTTTAATCAAAATGCCAATTTATAACTAAATTTTTCAGTGACAATACCAACAGTTGTGCCAGTTCTTCAATCATTTTGCCAGCTTAAACCCTTTCCCTCCACAGGCTTGCCTTCATTTTTGAGTTTAATACCCACATCTCAAATCCGGTTAATGAAAAATGCATAGACACCGCCCAAAACATATTTCTTTTTGTTACATTTGTATATATATGTCACAATGTGGAAGAAAGATATTCATTCATTCTTCATTTTATTGTGACTTTAGCCTAATGATAATGAATTACATGCAAATAGCAGTGTTGGGGAAAGTTATTTCTAAAAGTAATGCATTAAAATAATGAATTAATTCCTAAAAAGTAACTAAGTAACGCATTATATTACTTTTCCTCATCTAAGCTGGGCTTGCTTGTTTATTTTTAATAACAAAAAATATATATATTTGTGCAAAATGTTTGCATAATTTTCAGTTTGGATTTTACTGTTTTTATTTTTGTGAAATACTGAATGTTTTTGTGATACTGAGTAAATGCTTGCTCACATTTAGTCTAGAACTAACTCATGTTAAAATAATGCGTTACTGTATTAGTTACGGGGTTGATTTGTTACCCCCAGCAACGGTTTCCAAAACACAATTTTGTGACAAAGTTCAGTTGTGCTACCTATACTGACATCCTGTCCTTCTATAAAAAAAATGTTTGAACTTCTGGATCATCAGCCAAGTCTTTTGAGCACGATTGGGTAACTCTCGCCCTCTAGGTCCACTTCCATTTAGCATTTAGCTCCATCCTTGATCAAATGCACCTACCGGTACCTTTCTAGTAATCCTGAAGAGCTTAATTAGCTTGTTCGGGTGTGTTTAATTAGGGTTGGAGAAAAACTCTGGAGGAAAGTGGATTTCGAGAGCCAGAGTTGCCCATCCCTTCATTAGAGACCAGTAAAACTATGCAAGTTTCCCAAGTAATTTGGCTGCATTTCCCAAAAGCATTGTAAGTCTAAGTAGATCATAGAAACCATATGCACCAGCGATCTTTACGATCTCCTCAGGCTTGCAATGCTTTTGGGAATGTAGCTCTGATTAGGCTCTCTTTGATTTTTAGTTGGCCCCTCCCACTGATATGCTCCACCATTCCCTTTTACATTTTCCCATTTGGGAGACGCTTACATTGAAAGCGACTTACTTTGCATTCGAGGTTCATATTTACTAGGAATCGAACCTTCAAAACCCATAACCTTCCTACTACAAGTATTCTCACCTTGTTCCTGACGGATTCGCTCTCTTTCTGCATAGCCAGCGGCTGCCATGTTGAGACGACTCAACCATCTGTTCATATCATCCACGCCGTCCGCTGCGAAGTAGAAGCTCTTGATTTTGGGATGGCATGCTTTAAACGCACTGCGTAGGGAGCAAAGATTCAATAAGAATTTGTCAGGCATCATCACATTGCTCTAAGGTACTTATAGGTACTCACTATTTTTTGCGACATTCACTGGCTCTGTCGATTTTAAATTCGGGGAGGCTCACAAACCCTTCTGCCTTTTCATCCTAAAAGGTGGAGAAAAAAAGAGAGAGAGAGAGGATTGTGTGGACATTTCACCCCACTTACACTCTTCTGTAATGTCATTATGTCCTCATTAGGAGTTACATCTCCTTATTTTCTCCTTTGTTTTCTCTCTCTCTTGGTTCATTCCATTGCTTTTTACCCTGCATTAATTTGCAGCAGGACTGCTGACAGGAGCTCTGCATAAATAAATGAAACGCATAAATTGTTGCGGCTCTCTGTAAGCCTGTCTGTGTTTACAAAACCCACACAGTAGAAGATCATCAATTATAGCAAAGCCGGACTATGTTGCAGGATTCTCAGTGGACCAAAACCAGGCCGAGAGGAACCCTCCCCTCCCCATACTTCCTCCGAAACCCCCAGAACGGCAGCCGTATCCCAGGCCCAGGCTGTGACAAAAAGCAAAAACACGAAGAGTAATTAATCAAAAGCGAGGGAGCAAGAGAGCGAGGGAACAAGAATTGGAGTGTTTGTTCGGAGAAGCTCCTTATCTTCATTACAGAAATGGTATGTGTAGAAGACTGTTTTGTTGGGGTAGATGAGCATTAATCTTGTTCCACACAAGAGGGTAAAGCCGCACCAATTAAAGTCTCATCTCTAGATCGATATAGTTTCTGCTGCGCTGGTGGATACGAGAAACAACAAAGATAACTGTATTGGCCCAACACACTCGCACACTCACCTCCTCGTTCATGTACCAGTACAAGCAGGCGTCCTTCAAAACAAACCAGTACTTCTTCCATTTCTGTGAGAAATAGCTCTTAGCATCCTTCTTCTTCCACAGCCAGCCCTCACAATCTCCACGGCCCAGGTCCTTACAGGAGATTCGTCTCTTACTGATGGAGGACAGCGGAGCTGCTGGACACCATAAGACAGTATGTGTTAACAAATGTTAGAAAATGGACAGTTCAGGATCCAATCCCTCAAATCAATTAAAGGGTTAGTTCACCCAAAAATGAAAATTCTGTCAATAATTACTTACCCTAATGTCGTTCGACACCCGTAAGACCACCGTTCATCTTCGGAACACAAATGAAGATATTTTTGTTGAAATCCGATGGCTCAGAAAAGCCTTCATTGACACCAGTGTCATTTCCTCTCTCGAGAACCATAAAAGGCACTAAAGACGTCGTTACAAAGTCCATCTCACTACAGTGGATCTACAATAACTTTATGAAGCGACGAGAATAGATTTTGTACGCAAAACCCCCTGAAATAACGGCTTATATAGTAATGGGCCGATTTCAAAACAAAGTTTCGAACGTTATGAATCAGCGTATTGATTTATGATTCGCACGATCCGAATCAACAAAAATATCTTCATGTGTTTCGAAGATGAACGGAGGTCTTACGGGTGTCGAACGACATTAGGTAATTAATTAAGTAATTAATGACAGAATTTTCATTTTTGGGTGAACTAACTCTTTAATGTCTAGATATGGGTCATGCAACAACAAAAAAACCTGCCAAAAATTCATCATTGTCATGTTGTTTCAAACTACTATGACTTTCTTTATTTTGTAGGCCACAAAATGTGCAGGATGTTCATGGTGCTCTTTTCAAAGTGATCTCAAAGTGAATGGCGACCAGTGAACACCCCAAAATGGAAAAAAAACATCATAAATGTAATCTATTTGGCTTGTGCACTAAACTTTGTGTGAGAAACAGTCCAAAACTATGGAAAATCTTTCCCATCCGTCGTGGCTCTCAAATCTCATTCAGCGTTTTGATTATGCACATTTTTAAACTTGGCATGTCATGACATGAGCAATGATGTTTGGCATGCCACGTCTTTATGCACCATATTTGCAAATGAGATTTAAGATCTTTGATTTAAAATGGATTAAAGCGATCAGTACTTAACAACTTGAATTTTGGTCTTATACTTACACAAACTGTTTCATAAGACTTGGAATATCATATGGCTTCAGAAGATTTACAGTCCAGGCATATAAACCACTCATGCTGGTTTTTGTCTTTTTGGAGGGGACAATATTTCCTTTCATAGCACTGAAAACAGGCAGTGTGAGCATACAAAAAATATGGCAGAATGATCATAATTATGATGGAAATTAACTTTCTTTACTCTCTTTCCTGTTTATGTTAATGGACTATTTTTTGCCTTATATGCAAATATGCAAGCAGTGTATGCAAGGAAGACAATGTTCCCAAACATGAGAATTAGGAAAAATAAGTGATCACCTTTACTCTTTTTCTTGGCCTTGGATAGCAGAGAAGATCCCTGGAATGTCTGCAAAGCAGAATATATATTTAGATATATATTATATAATATTTATGGAGGAATACAAATGGAGAAATGTTTGAAAATACATCAGGAGTAAGTGAAACGAGAAAAAAATGTCTCGACCATATTATAGGTCAACACATCCTCTCGAGTGGAATCACATGGAGAAAATGTGTGAACATAACAATCTCTGAGCATCAATCCATCGAACAACAAATTAAAATCTGAGGCGACATCCGAGCAGATGAAGGCACAAGAGGCCAACAGCTAGGGAGAAGGAAAGCGGGAAGAGGCATAGAAAGAAAATAAGATTTCTAACATCCTTGGCCCGTGTGTTTATTGAGCAGTAATTCTCGGATCAGCACACCCAGACCGAGCGCATATTTATGATCCGAGCTCTCTGGCAATTCTCTTCTGTGAAGAAGCTTCCTGTGAGCTTGGGCATAAATTCAGAGGTACACTTGTGTTGCTATGCTAACAGATTAGCAACAGTATCACTGACTGAAAGAAAACACTAACATCACACTAATTGATTTATTGATATGTGCCAGAGGAGGGAAGCTGTTCTGTTGCCCAAGAGGAATAACTGAAATTGATTAACGGAACATGTTTAGAAACTCAGTCAGCCGGTTCGTAGAACATCTTTATTTATTCAGGAGTATCTAAAAATACCAGGTCCATTTCTTGAAGATGGTTTTCTGTTTGTTCAAGTGTTCTCGTTGGTTATTCGGTTAAAAATCTGGTTTTCCCAATGACCCAAGTTTGAATACTGAGTCACATTCCAATACCATTTACCCGCTTTTAATTCACTTAAATGAAGCCCACAAAATAGAAAATGACAAACACAATGGTGGGTTTTCCCAGCATTTAACCTCATAACACACTTCAATGTCAAAGTGACTTCCTCCCAAAGCACAGTGGCAATCTCTTCATAGAAGGTGTGAATCACAATTGCTGTGTGAACTAAAGCAATTTGTGAAAAAGAATTAGACACATTAAGACAAACTTCCCTGAGGATTCAACACCTAGACATGAATAAAACAAAGTGATAGAGCAAACGATGACACAGCATACACTGTATATCAAATAAACAAAATAATACCTACAGGCAATGCTCAAACTTAAAGGTGCCCTAGAATGAATTTTTTTATTAACCTTGTCATAGTGAAATAATAAAAGTTCAGTACATGGACATCACATACTGTGATTCTCAAACACCACTGCTTCCTCCTTCAAATGTAAATCTTGTGCACAAAAACACCACGAAAAATAGGCGAATCTCAACATAACACCAACTGTGACGCAATCGCTAGGATAATTTAATACGTACACCCCCAACATTTGCATATCTCAGCACATGTTCATTGTCAGGCGCAACTGCGCAAGCCGATGCATCGAGAGTTCTGCAGGTAAAACAAGCACCACGCGAGGATAGTGAAAATGGCAGGTCATGGACACAAATGTCACAAATGGCTGTGCAGGGGATATGAGGACTTTTCATAGCCTTTCCACAGATAAAAAATGTCATGGTTGATGTTTATTATAATCGGATACCGCACCAATTTAATTCAAAATCGTTGGTTTGCTCAGCCCATTTCACCATGGACAGTTTTTCTAACCTGGGACAATATCAAGCAAGCTTCGCTCAATGTCTAAAACTGAAGAAAGGGGCAATTCCAACTATATTCCTGCAAGCAGTAAGTAGGTAAGCATTTATTGACTGTCACTGACTCTTTCTTAGAGAGACAGCATTGTCTATATAATGCAAGATGCTAGTAGCCTACAGTAACTAAATAGTGTCTAATGACAAAGGTTAATATTATTTTGTATTACAAAATACAACCGTAGGTACATATGTTGCTTACAGATCGTTCACTTGATCCTTCTAGCTAACGTCACCTTCTCCACCATATAAGTTAAAACAATAGTCATTTGACAAGGCTTCTATTTATTTTGTAAAAAAAAATATATTTATATTTTTGAGAACTGAAGTATGATGTTTTTGCATGCTTGTATTTTAGAGTACATAACAGTTACTGCGTAGCCTACATTGTGACTAACGTTATATAAACATGCAATATCGTTGACGAAAAAAGACGCGACTAAAATGTAGTTTAAAAAATAAAAACTTGAAAAAAAAGCAGTTGTTTTGGTTTTGTCGGGGGAAAAGAAAAGCGTTCGAGTTTTCGTGCTTACGGTTACCAGATTTTAGTAATTTAAATCCCACAATCAGAGCTTTTCTGTGAAAAGAACACGTACACTATCTGGTGTTTTACCTAAATATGTGCAATCTGCATGCGCGGATGATCTGAAAACACCAATAAGCAAGTAAGCGGAATTTTATCAATCTCCATTTGAGATGTTCTGCTTAAAGTGTCATTCAGTCGGTCTGTGTTCTGTCAGGACTCACGAGCCACTTCGCTGAACAACTGAACTTGTGTGAACTGCTGGAAAGAGCCAATCAAAGCAGAGCTCAACAGTAATATTCATGACCCTTCCAAATAAGGCAAAAACAGAGCATTGCATCCTAGGGACAATTTATAGGGTTGTAAATGAACCTGTAAAACTGTATCTAATTAATGCCCTTAAATAAGCCACATACCCTCTATGTACATATCAGAGTACAATTTAGCATATTGCATTAACTCATTCTAGGGCACCTTTAATTTACAATGTCACTGAAGAAACGGGAGGTCTTGCTGAGTTAATGGCCCTGCCGACCCTTAAACAACATCCACATTTGCTTTAAAGGATCACTGGCTATCACTAAAACTGTGCAAGGGGTGGAAAGCAACTCCTACAGTGACTAAGAATCATGTAATGGCCCTCATTCATTAAACACAAGCACAACAATATCTGTCAGTTGTTCGTAAAACCATCCTTGTGTAGGAACGATTTTACGAATGACTTGCACAGAAATTCGCTCTTCTTGTGTTTCATGAATGAATATAAATGTTGCAGAACGTCAAGCACTCTGCAACGCATGAACTCACTTGGATGATGAACAGAAACACACACCCAGAACAAATTCTACAAGACATGAACATGAGATATGCATCAGCTACAGAGCCCAAAGATCTTCTAAACTTCATTTCTTATGCCTCAGGAATCACGGTCTTCAGAGAAAGAGCATTATGGGACAACTATAACCCATGTGAGCAAACACAGTTGTAACATCTCAGTATGTGGTATGTGTACAGTCTACTCTTGTTTCCTTCTGCTATATCCATCTTTCTGTAATGTTTTCTTCTGAAATGGTTCTGTTCCTCCATTCTCTCAGTCACTGATGTTGGATCTCTCTATGTAACACATCGCCCTAGATGGCATACTAAGACTTGCCATCAGGCTACAACCGAATGCCACATGGCAACACAGGCTCCCAATTCACATGACATATGGTACGAAACCTCTTCCGCTGTGATATGAACAACTGACATATGCTGACATATGCAGCATGTAATGGCCTAAAAGCATATGCATTACCCTCTCTTGTTCTTTTTTTAATTCTTGTGGTTTTCTAATTATGTGTTGACATCAGTTTTTTTAAATGAATAAAAGGCATGTTCACACCATGAACGATAAAGATAGCTATAACGATAACTATATGCGGGCACACCAACGGACAATATCATCCTGTTTATTCTAAGCACATGCTGCTGTTTTGTTCTCTACTACTTTAAATGCTCAAGCAATTAAGGGTGCTTCCACACTAGGTTCGATTACCCCCCCCCCCCCCATCCCCCGCTGGACTGTGTTCATATTATATTATTTGGGTCAGAACCGGGGTTTGTAAGCATCTTTAAAGCAGCAGCTGTTTACCCGGTTGCTTAGCAACGACAGTGAGTGTGAAGGTGGCGAAATACATAGTGATGCTCTCGTCACTTTTATACTTTTGTTTTTGAACCGTTAGTTTTGTTACCAAAGCTTCAGTACGTAATGGCACTTGTGTCTATCTGCCACGGATGTACTGCAAATGCTCTAAAGAACGCCGAAGATGAGCAGAAATGACATCTATAGCATTTTTATCAAATCCTACGTCATTATTAGCGGTTCACTTCTGTGATTTAGTACGTTTGCCATCACATCAACAACGAACCATACCAGAGTTCACATGAACCGAACCCCAGACCAAGTGGACTCGGGTATGGTTCGCGGATGTGCATCCAAGTTCTTCAGAAGGCGGAGTTCACATCACCCAAACGAACCGAACTCTGACGTCAATCGAACCCTTAGTTTGGTTCACACATGTAGTTTGGTTCGTTTGTTCCGGACCAAAAAACCAAAAAAATATAGTCCTGGTCCGCTTCACACTGGCATTTTTAACAGCGAACCTAACGTTACCAAACAAAAGGCATAGGGATATGGTGATTGGTCGGCTTTTATGATGTATATTTTGCGACGGAGCTTGCTTAACGAACATTCAAAATAGTACTGTGTGCTGGAGTCAACACGATCATTTCATGCGTGTTCTTATGGTTTTATTTTTACCAGCTGAGAACTCACAAAGAGTTCCTAATAATCCTTTAGGTGAGTGTAGTTGTGGTGTGGTATTCTTTTATATGTAAACATCTTTTTTGTAATCTTTATCATTATCGTCAGTGCAGGCACTGGGCTGTGTATATAGTTTTTCAGCAGTCAGGCAAAATACTTTTGTGCGTGTGTGTCCAGTGGATGGATTGAATGAGTGTTCTCCTTAAGTGTGAGGTCAGAGTGCTGGCACAGTTCAGACAAACTGCAGCTTTCTTATCGGACTGCAACGCAGGCAATAAAACACCACTGTAAACAACAGAACCCAGTGCAGTTACACAGCACATGCCAACAGAGGCAGCCTTATTAAATCAACGCCACGCAGCTTGGTCTCTCTGCTCTGCTTTTGCTTGCACCATCTCATAGCATCTTACTCATCTTTCATCTCACTTCTCTCCTTCTCTTCTAAATATCTTCGACTCTAATATCCATCTCTTCTTGTTTTATTCTCTCCTCTTCTCTTCTTGCATCTTCCCACATCAACTTGCATATTCATTTTGCTGTTTTGACCTTTTACTTCTCATCATTTACTTCTCATCTTCCCTCCCTACCAGTTTCATCTCTTCTCTTCTTATCTCCTCTTACTTCTGCTAGCCCACTGGTTTCTCTTCTCTTCTGGTCTTGTCTCATATTGTCTCTTCTTGTCTCCTCTCACCTCTTCTCGCATCTTATATTCTCTTATATCCCTTGTCTCGTCACTTCTCATCTTATCGCTTCTTATTTCATTTAGTCTCATATCTTCTTATCTTCTCTCATCTCTTCTAGTTCTGCATGTTCCCCTCTCCACATCTCATCTCGTTGTGTCCAGTCTTGTCTAATCTTGTCTCTTCTCGTCCTCTCACACCTCTTCTCACATCTTCATATTTAATTTAGTCTCTTCTCGACTCTTTTTTCTGATTTTACCTCATCATCGCATCACTTTTCATGTCATCTCAACTCTTGTCCTTTTGCATCGTCACACATTACCTTCTCTTCTCTTCTCATCTTCTCTTCTTGTTTCAGTAGTTCATGAGCTACAGAAAGAATAGTAAGAGTGATGAGACAGCACATTGGTTCATTGGTCAGACCCCAAGCTGTCCCTACCCTGGCATGTACACCCTTTAACCCACATCAGGTCGGAGTACATATGGGCACAGATGCATCACCCTGCTAGGTGTCTCTAAACAGAAGCAGCAGGTAAGATACCCTGTTAAAGTCACTCTTACATAGGACTGTCACACCCCAGCTGGGATTCACACTTTTTCATGAGGACCTATAATTAGACTTCATTTTGGAAGGAAAAAAGATACAGAGAGAACCAAACACATAATCACTTCTCATGGGCTGGTGGGCATATCAAGATTTTAAGCACAACATATTGATGTGAAGACAGCACAAGGCAGAGTCTAGGCCAATCACAGCTCTGATTCAGATGGAGCTTGGCCAATCACGTCACTCCGTCCCCTTTGACAGATGACAACATGACTTAGCCCCGCCCACCGCTACTAAACCACCATCTGCCTACTCAGCATCCATATGCACACTGTGACACACCACAGCGAGTCACTTTTCCCTGGATTATTAGTTTTCCCTTGGTGTTTGCGTATGTGGTTATGGCTGTGTCAGTGTGTGTGCATTCCGAGAATATCGGCTGTCACATTCCCTCTTAAAAACGACAGCCAGATCTCACCTCCATGCTTAATAACTTCACATACATGATGGCTGGTCTCACTGAGAATACCACCCACACACACACATACACAGGGCTGGACACAAATTCCCACACACCTCCACGCTGACTAAAGGTAGAGGACTAACAACTCTCATTATATACACACACACACACACACTCACACACTTACACACTCACACACTCACCCAGCGTGTGGGTGTAAGTATACATTCTCCTTCTGCACACCATGACCTGGTGCTTTCAATGAAAGCTATGTAAGACTCTACCTGCAGTGATCACAGAGACCTTGATCGAGAAAAGAGCCGGTGAAAGCAGCCAGACCTTGAAGAATAACTCTTTGTTTGAGCAAAATAAAATAAAAAGAACACAGAGGTTGTGAGGAAAATCACAGTGTCTGAGTTCAGCCCGATCCAAACTACATGACACTCAAAAAGAGACTTAAAGATAATCTTAGACAAAGAGAAAGAACCTGACTGATGCATGTCGATGCACATACTCCCGTAGTAGCACACTACAAAATAACAGTAATTTATATTCGTGTGTATATATATAAAAAAAAAAATATATATATATATATATATATATATATATATATATATATATATATATATATATATATATATATATATATATATATATATAATTTTTTTTTTTTTACAATTTAGAATAACTGTTTCTATTGTAATATATTTCATGTATGAAATTTATGTAATTTATTCCTGTGATGGTAAAGCTAATTTTTTGGCATCATTACTCTTCAGTGTCACATGATCCTTCAGGTTATTTAGGGTATAGGATATTTAGATATTTTTGAAAATCAAGAGAAAAAAAAATGGAAACCAAGACAAAAATGTTTGTAGTAGTTCCAATCACAAATGTCCCAAGGTTTTCCCATTCCAATGCGCTACTTTTCCATTGTTTTTCTATGTAAACCCATGCTAGACGGATGTGCATAACTATTGCGCTCACGTCTCTTGCAGCATCTTGCACATGACACAGTGGCCTAAAAAGGCGCCATTTAAGTTAAAATCAGTTCAATTTTTTAAAAACATGCCTGGGAGGACATTTTTCCCCATTCCTGTCTTGCTAGCCAAAAAATCTATACGCACCCTAGCGGCAGCAAATCTAATTTGCCGCGAGTGTAGTCTAGCAACTCTCAATAGACTTCTAAGCTGGAAAAAACAAACTCTGGACAGGTCAACCACATCGTTTTTCAAAGCAAAAAGTTTGCAGGGTTTTTTTTTTTGCCCTAACACTGGTGGCTGCAAATAATCCCTGCATTTTAATCAAAAGAACCAATAGCCTTAATGTTTTTTTTTGTTACAGAAACATTAGCTTGGCAGGAGATTTTGTTCATTCCATAGGCGCAGTACTAGCATGGATACAAACAGCGACAATGGCCACAGAATTAACTGACTCCCTTTAGAGAAAACATACTACTCACATGGTAAAGAGAGGTGGAGTCTGGGTTATGCGTGTTCATGGATTCCTGCCGGAGCACCTCCATTTGGAGGGTGGGGAGGAGGGCGTAGTGAGTGGGGCTCCCGCTCTTCTCGCTCTTCTTCTTGCCGCGTTTTCCTGTGTCCCTCTTCATGCTCCGCCCTGCCAGCTCGGCAGCCTTCTCATCACTTATATACCGCAACAGAGAGTTTTCTGAGAGAGAGAAAGAACAATATCTTTAATAACAGAAGTTTCTTTGGAAGCATGAAAGCCCCATGTCAACATATGGACAGTGCCGTCCTTAGGGCGGTGCAACTGGTGCAACTGCACCGGGCCGTGCTTTAGGCGGGGCCACGGTGAAAACATTGCACTAAAGGTATCGTTCTTAACAACGACGGATACATAAAGGTAATTAATATGATTAGCCTTTAGTTTTACTACACTTACTACACTGAGACTCCTCTGCTTCACACCATAGCTAATGATATGCTAAAGCCCATGCACAAGATGGCGTGATTGGATACAAGGTTGTTTGTGACATCGGAAACACCAGCGATTTCAAACCGTGTCTCTTTGGTTCACTGGAGATAGTGCTCAGCAATGCGGTTGAATTTGCACATGGTTTGTCATAAATCATATTAAAAACACCACATAGAGATAAAAAACAAAATAAAAAACTTGATTTTCACCACAGGGTTACTTTAATAATTTAACTGCAACCATTTTATTACCAATTAAACCACAAGGCTACACCACCCGCTAGAGGGGAAAACAATTTTCAACAATGTCACCATTTTATATGGTTAATCAGGCATTAGAGATTTTGTCTGGCATGTGCAGTAAATCAAAATTACATCTGTACAGCCAGTCCTTCTCAAAAAGTATGGACATTTTCCAGGTTGTGCTGTGTCAAATCACTGAATAAGCTTGCATTAGTATTCCATCAATCAAGCGTCCCAAACCCCACTCGAAATACTCCAAACCTCAATTGGCCAATCACAATAATTCATTCCCTCAATAGAGGTCTATCATTAGCACTACTTAAGCCTGTGCACTCTTCCCAAATCAGTCGAATCCAATCAAACTCTATAGGCTTATTCTTGCCTAATGAGCAGAACAAGCCGATTGGTCACAGCCATATAAGCAAGCCAAACCAACGGGCTCCCAGCAGCCCTGGTTTGCGCTCGTCCTTTGATTTAGGAACCACCGCAGCCATTGTTGGGCTTCCCTTCTCCCACGCCCAAGTCCACCGTTGCCCGGCAGCAGCCAATGGGACGTGAAACGCTCAGGAGAGCTCCTGTCAGAGTTTCCATGGCAACAGCATGCTTCCAGAAGAAGTTCCCTCTTCTTTACGGCTCGGTTTCCCTCATGCTGATGAAAAAGTTGAAGAGGTGGCAGATTTTAAATTGCATACATTCAGCCAGACAGGGTTCACAACCTAGTAGAGTCATAATAAATCTTAATTGAATTAACTGTAACTTCTTGAGTTTTGATTGATACAATGCATCTTTATGTAGGGCTGCACGATTAATCGACAGTAAAACAAATCGTAACATGGCTCAATGTGATAATCAAAACCTGTCCATTTGCTGTCAGAAAAAGAGAAGCTTTAAAGGGCTCCCTGTGGTTTTCCAGCCAAATAAAAGCTTGATGGTTTAATTAAATTTTTTGTTAAAATTTTCATTTTAGACATCCATAAATATTAGTATTGTAATTTTACAGTTGTACTGTAAAATAAAATGATTATAATATTTTTTTCTCAAAGTTACACTATGTAACTTTTCCGTCCGCTAGAGATCACCTATTCAGAAAAAGGCGTAGTTTGATGACGCCAAGTTTGGGCGCAAAGCGGACATGTGGTCTTCACCTCACAGCCGGTTGGAAAGAATCGGAATAGGACTCTAGCAGAAATCATGTTCATGGATGCGATTATTAACGTTAATGTAGTATGAAGCAGAGCAGGACCGAGTGTTGAGGGAGCTAAGAAAGGCCGCTGGAGCGATTGTTGGGCGAGCAGCGGGACTTTTATTATGACGGGACACAGTCGCCGTCACCATTTCCGCTTTTCTGGTTATGCATATGAGGTAAAGCAGCTCTGTTTATCATATTATATACATTTAAGTGTGTTTAAAATTATGTTATAACGTTACTCTGTGCCTTCGCTCGGTGCTGCTGTGACATGTTCACACTGGTAAGAGTAAAGAGCTTCTGCCAAATAAAACCGAGGGTAATGCAGACGTCCCAGCTCCTTGGTTAAATAGCCACACTGTAAAAAAATTGTGGTGGTTTTTGTTGGTTTAACTTAAAAAAGTAAGTAACCTGGTTGCCTTAAAATTTTTGGTTTATTGAAATTAAAAATTTGAGTTGATACAATGAAGGAAATTAGTTTAATAAATAGAAACTCAAAATATTTTTGTATCTGAACCACATAAAAAATTTGATAAATCATGAAAATAGCACTTTTTGGCATGTTTCACTGCGTCATCAGAAATAGCACACACATAATTACCCAATATGCTTACAAAATCTTTTAATAATCTTTTAATAAAGGTTGTCGAATCTCAAAAAATGTTCATTGTATTAACTCAAATATTTAATTTCAATGAACTCAAAATTTTAAGGCAACCAGGTAACTTTTACAGTGCATTTTCTCACAATTTACAAATAGTTGGAAACATTTGGATTTTGTAAGAACTCAAATGAACTATAACACTGGCCTGGTGGTTTTTGGATATTTTACTGCAAAAACCCTTCATAATGCACCTTTTATTCTCAAATATTTTGGCCAAATTGTGCAATCCTGGAGTTTTATTTTATTCTATTTTAAAGCCGTGCAACTCTACCTTTATGTTTGTTTTTGAAAATCAAGCCTCAAAATGAAATGCCGGAATTTTTTTAATTTTAAAAAAGCGATGATTTATTCAGAGGATGACTTTAATAGAACAACCATTTTGACAGTAAAATACTATCACTGTAACCCGGAATGAAAAATTACCCATATTTCCAAGCTGTGGGTGACCTTAATACATCTTTATCCTCTCTGACCCTCCCTCCACTCCAGCATTCTATCGCAATCTTCTGCCTACATCGCTCTCGCCATCTCCTTCGAGTGCCTCTTTCGTCTTTAACCATCTTTCTTACTCTCAGCTAAACACCATCTGGCAGCCTCTACACCAGCATTTTCTCCCCGGAGTTTTAAGGAAAAGAAGGAGTCGAGAAAGCGAGGAAATAAGAGAGCTATCAAGGCGCTAATCTCCACACAATGCGGATAGACAGAGCTGCTTAACAGGATCAAATAGCAGCTAGGACACGCAGCCAGGTGATCATCCGCCCCCCCTGCTCTAAAACGCATATAAAGACACAAGTTCCACAAAGCAGAGAAAAGCGAGGGGTTTGGGCAACAGCAAGTCCTGAAGGAGACCACCGAAAGAAAACAGGTTAGCGTGGGAAAGCAGTGAGACACGACAAGAGTGAGTCAAAACAAAAGAGGCTGCCTCTGCAGCCGCAATGAAGATGGTGATGAGGAAATGATGAAGACTGACTAAAACACGCTAACCAGCCAAACTTTAATCCTAAACACAATAATTCAATTCGGTGAAAGAGCTTCATTGATACTAGCCATTGATATAATCTCTCTACCTTCTTGCATTCCAACTATTTCTGTCAGAGTTCTGGACTGTATTTGTAAAGCAGGAGCCAGTTGAGACGGTCTCTGCACTAGCGCACACTGGCTCTGTGTTGGTGCTCAGAGACTGCCACTGTTATCCTGGCACTGCATGCAGTGCATCCACAGGAAGTAATCAGAAATGCCCAGCGCGGTTCAGAGCCACCGTGCAGCGAGGAGAATTAGATCCATGGAAAAGAGCTCAGCTGAACATCACTCCTGAATAAGAGCCATGAGAATGTAATAACAAAGAAACTGAGAGGAACAATGAAGGGAAATCCAGGATCCAGGACTGATGGAAACAAAGATGAATTTGAACCTTAAAGAAGACATTCAGGATACATACATAAAACACAGATCCTATGTACTTATTATAAAAAATAACACTTCATTACAATTCATGTCCATAGCTTTATTTTGTATGATTCCCCAGTGGATGTTCTAAAGAAGAAAACAAAATATTTTCATAATGTTCCATTAAAATGTAATAACGTTCTCCACGTCTTTTCTCTGCTGATGTAACCATGGCTCTGATGTTGGCAAAGCAAAAAATAAAAATAGCTGACCAAATCTGTATCTGAAATTTCAATTAAGTTCTTGTTTATAGAATTGTTGCAAAAAAAGCAATATCACAATACTATAATATAACAGCACTTTTGCTTGTTTCAACATCACAGCCCCCTTTTCGTGATAATAATCATAACCTTTCATAATAAAATCCTGATGGTTACATTTCAAGAAAGATGTGCCAGCATTAAAATGCAAGGGGTTTTGGCAGTTCCCTGCAGTGGGGCATGTTATAATTATTCTAAAATGATTGTAATAAAACATTTTCCAAATCATCAATATTGTTATACATGTTGTTTATATGGCCTCATATTTATTAACAGATATTTGTACTATTAAAAATGTATTAGTCACATTGCAAGACCATTTGAAATGAACCAATAAAAATGTATTAATTAATTAATGATGACAGAAATAGTTTGGACACTTTCGGTGGGCAGCAAAACCATAGACTGTTAATATAATAGTACATTATATATAATAACGTATATGATTATTTTTCGGGTGCAGCTATAGTGTCAAACAAGACTACAGACTGACATGAAGACCTTCATCTTTGGTTACTCCATATACATTGAAAGTAGTTAGTTGTAAAAAATTTCAACAATGAATAAGAAAAATAAAGTTAGTTCTGAGAAAATCTATCTATGGAATGAAAAAATGTAGCTTAGTTTTTTAATTGCAATATTTAATTAATAATATTGTATTGAATTGCTTTATTTATCCCAAATGATAAATAAATTGATTTAAAAATTGTCAAATAATGTCAAATACCTATAAACAGACACCCAAGGTACCGAACAGACACCTAAGATGGGCCACTCTTTTTGTAAAATAATAATAATAATAATGATTACATTTCCATAATATCTTTGCAGAGTTAAAAGGAGAATGATGAATAAAAACAAATAACCATGTTTATTTACTGTAAATGACACAAACTCACCTCTTCGACCTTCTCTCTTCAGTCTACCCGGGTCCTCATAGTCAGGAACCCAGTTATACTCCACAGGCATAGAGATGGGCCTCATACGACCTGAAATCAGACGCGCATATACACACATCACGTTTTGTGTGTGTGTGTATGTGTGTGTGTGTGTGCGGAAAGACAAGGGATGGAAAAGTGTAGGTAAAATGACAGTTTACAATCCATTTTCTCCACAGACGCCAAGGTAAGTCTGTGCGAGTGTGTGTGTTTGTGTAAGACAAACTGTCACAGTTAATGTGTCCTCTCGTTTTCTAGGGAAGCGACGGGCATGGAGTGTGTCAGCAGTTCTGTGCCACTGCAGAGGCTCACGCTGGCATTTAACGACTAGAGCTGAGTTCTCTGGTTTTGGATATAATGCTACGCACACACAAACATTCACAACAAAGTGCAGCCCAGCTCCCAAGAGTTTAATTACAGAAAATCTGAAACCAACTCCCCTACGCAGGAAACTAGTTACAGACATGCTCACTTTATGAACCTCGAAAAACATACAATCAACCGCAGCGTTGGAAAAACATCTACAATTATTTAGATAAGCAGAAGTTTCCAAAAACAGTTCTTTCTTCTGCAGGTCTTTGCAGGTTTCTTATTAACAGTTTTTTATTTATTTTATTAACTGAACTTATAGTTATGCATCATAATTGGGGTAAATAATGATTATTTTCTCATGATGTGCTGTTCTACAACCAGCAGATGTTCATAGAAGTTTGGTCTGCGCCTCAAGTTAGTCACTGGGCCAATTCGGTCCCTCGGACATCTGCTGTTAAACCCAGCGGAAAATAATTTTTTTTTGATGGTGCGCAGAACGGCACAAACCATATTCACCATGCTAAAAGAGTAAATAAACCTGCAGTACCAACTAAACTCCTACTGAAATGAACAAAATGGACAAAACTTTTTGTGCCCGTGTGTGTGTTTGAGTACCGTAAGTGGGTGTACTGTCTCGGCGGGACGTTGTGGGTCCGTGGCTGGGGTCGTACTCGTAGCAGTACAGGACGGCCTCCTCTTCCACGAGAGGAAATCGCCGTCTGTACTCTTGATCCAGGAATGAGTTTGGTGACTCTGACCCTTTTGCAGTAGGTACCCCACCATCGCCTGGGAGACTGTTTTTTTCATCTCTAATAGCACAACATAACACAATATATTCAGATTGCATGCACACAGTAAGATTTCTTAATGTTTTTGAAAGAAGTACCGGTAACACTTCATTTAAAGCTTTTATGTGTAGTGCAGTATAAGGTATTCATAATATACATTACAATGCATTATATATTTTCATAAACAAGTGTTACCGAAGTTAAAATACATTTTAATATTAACAGATTCCTTGTTGCATCTGAAATTGGTTGTCTGTCATGTTTTATTGCATTATTCTTTCCATAGGTGTATTATAATGTATTATAATTGTGGTTACAATGCAATGCCTTATAAGATGCATTACAAGGCATGGCCTATAAAATTAAAAATAATTTTATAATGCATTATACATAAAGGCTTTAAGTTTTACCGGAGTATCTTATGCACAAAGCTGCTTATATTTTTAGTTAAAAATATGGTAAAAACAATAATATTCTAAAATATAATTTAATTATTGTTTTCTATTTTAATGTGTTTAAAAATTATATTTGTTTCTGTGATGCAAGCCACCATTACTCCAGTCTTCAGTGTCACATGACCCCAAACAAGCAATATTTGTGTTTAAAATGCTTAATATTGAAATACAATAAATAAATAAAAACTTTAAAGGTGCCCTTCAACACATATTTCATTACTTTTGTGTTAATGTTTGAAGTTTTACCATGGACTCTGTAACATTTTTTGTGAAAAAAATGCCTTGGTTACCTTGTGTCAACTTTTCAAGCCATTCTAGCGTGGTATAGAAAGCCTGCAGGAAGACTGAGCTTGATTTGCACCGGTTCTCATTAATATTCAACAAGCTAAGCTGCTTGACTCTGATTGGCTAACAGCAAGCCAATGAGAGCCTGGCAATCAGCATCATTCACCCAACGCAACAAGTAGAGGTACTTTAGCTGTGTCTCATTTCAGAAGGCTGCATCCTCCAGAGGTCACATTTGAAGGCTGCATACGTCATAAGGCCGTCTGATTTCAAAAAAGTGAGTAGGACACTCCAAATGCGACCTTCGAATGCGTCCTTCTTTCACAGGATTTTGGAGTGTGCATGAGGTGTAGCCTTTGCGGCTGGAGATAACCCACAATTCTTTGCGTCACCGTTAACAACCGTCATATATATATTTTTATATTATATGAAAAAACTGGACCACTGCCAGATATACATGCGAGCGTAGGTGTGGTGTTTAAAATGTAAGTTCAAGCTTGTTTTTATTTTTTTAAGCTCTATTACCTCAAACAGATAGTTGTGGTTAACAGGATTACAAAGTTTTAGTGCTTTTTAAACATTCGGAACAATACATTGCTGTCAAGGCAAGAAACATTTCATAGTAATTTTCAAGTTATAAATAAATTTCATTCATATAAACGGGCGTGAAAGCGCAACAAGGCTGAACGTGTTGGCATAGCAACGTGATACTTCCTGTCTGTGTGTCCTACAAAGGACGTCTCATTTAATTCTGATTGAGGTCACTGCGTATACTGTATATATACAGTATATATATACCGGTATATGACATTCAGCCATCCTTGCTGTATGCAAAAACTGTCACTGAGCTAGACGAATTATTCAACTGGGAGAGTTCATGAATAGTAATGAGCTCAAGCAACACCATGTCAGACTGACCAGCTTTTGTAAATGGCCTGATTTCTCCGCTTATTTCTTTTTAGTGCCTAGAGCTGACAGAGGAGTTAGCAGTACATTTTCACATTCACAACATACACAAACACATATGGACCTAACATGTTTAAAAAAATACACGTTTTTTACATGTTTTGTGTGGCAGGGCACCTTTAATAGAAAAAAAGGAAGTGGTCATTCAAAAAAATCGCAACAGTGGTGATGTCAAAATCATCAGCTCATTAACATATGCCAGACCACATCCACATACCAATACCTAAACAGTCTTCCACAGTAAGATGAATTACACCCATCCAGAGACCCATCCATTTGCCAATCAAAATAGGCATTTAAAAAGTACAGTAGCAAAACAGCTTACTTAAATCTAAGGATATGAAATTGGGTGAAAATTGTGATGATAAATATATAGTGTTTTCGATGTATGAAACCTATACAGGTGAACTTTTTTGTTAAAAAAAAAAAAGAAAAGCCTTTACTGAATGAGTTACCTGGGTGTGTACGGCTCAGATGGAGGGGGCGGGATATACAGATCTTGGAGGGCGGAGCTATCACGCTTTGAGGGTGTGCTGATTGTGCTTGTGGGCGTGGCCGAGCTGCTGGTTGGACTCCTGGGAACAACTGGCTGCTGGGCAGACAAGAGGATTGGATTAAAGATCAAAGTTCACTTCTACTACGTGCTCAAGCCATGAGTAAAACATCTGAGGGCACAACTAAATGTAATAATGGAGCTCTGTTCCAGGACGTGACCCAAAAACTGATATCTGCAGACAGTCCCAAAGGTGAGGCATAGAGATTAATAGGTCCCTGTGCAGTGAGACGGCAGCGCTGTCCCTCTGCAGTCCTGTCTGCAGTAAACAGTGCACTCTGGGTCAGGATGCTTTGACATAATGAGTGGGAGTCTATGGAAACATTCGTGGCATCTCCGCTGAACACAATGACTTCAGAGATTAAAGACATGTGATTAGTGTCTCCAGTGAGCTGAAAGGCTGGGGACAGGGGTTGTGACACAGACTGCACATTTGGATGTACACACGACATGCACAAAGAGGCTCGTGTAAATAATCACAGTGAAATGAGCATGTAAGATGACAGCTGCCAAAGTGCAGATCTGTAGGGGAAAATAAAAAGTTTAGTCTAGAGTCTAGAACTAAACTTCAATCCTCCAGCAAAAGCCGATTAAAGCTAATCTGCTCTCTCTGGCACAGACACAAACACTTTCAGGTTCCTTTTTAAGCAGTTTGAGGCTAGTGATGTTAGTGCAAAAGAGCAATGCAAGAATCACAAAAGCAACTCTGATACACAGCAGTCCTGTTATTTACACAGAATGGAAGTAGCAAGAAGAAGTGCACTAGTTATTGTCTCCCAAAAGAAAGAACCGATTCTGAACTGCCTGAAACAAGTCGTCCAGTAACAGATTTTGCATGGTCTTCATTGGCTGCCCACAAAAAACATCTACTTTGACCCTCGAACACTAGTTGTAGCTGAGATCTTGAATTAATACGGTAAAACAAACGCCGTAATTACTGTATCAACTGTGTATACAAGTACTGAGGAAGCCTCCAGAGCTGAAATTCAGATATGGTAAGGAATGTTTCGTTTCTGATAGACAATGTGCACAGTAGACCAATCACCACAGACTGAACCATCTGGCCAATCAGAGTAAAGTAGGGGTTTAGAGAGACTGGATCCTTGATAAAGTCATTTCAGACACTGTGAGAAAAGAAAATAAATGTGTTTTTGTTTTGACATTGGGTGAATGTAAATCTATTGTAGGAGACCTCTAAAAAGCTGATGATGTTATGCCGATCAGCTCATTAACATATTTCCGCCAACATGACCTATGCTGACAAAATGAGTCGCAATGAGCACATTTTCGGTTATTGTTATTTTCACATTCTCTATTAAAAAAAACTTGATGTATGATTTGTTTGAAGTTGAGAGAGTCAGCAAAGTCAACTATGAGAAAAAACTATGAGAGTTTTCTGGAGGTACCAAAACCAAATATCCTAGCAACCACACCTTAAAATATAACAATATAACAATATATCCAAATATAAGACCACATTTGGCACATATCAAGTCAAAACCTATAGGAAAAAATATATATTCAACCTTTTTTCTCACAGTTGTTTGACATGAACGAAACAGACAGCCTATACATCAAGACCTACTGTACTGCACGGATGTTTTATAATGTTACACGGGATGGGTATCGTTAAGGTTTTAACGGTATTACTACTCTTACCGATACTGCTTATCGGTCCGGTACTTTAACGGTATTCTTATCGGTACTTTTTGAGATTTTATATATATATATATATATACACACACACACACACACACACACACACACACACACACACACAATTAACAAAAATACACAGCCAACACATGCAGTGCTTTCATTTCAGGAAGAATTCTAGTAATCAAATGTAAAATAACACTGTTCATCATAAATAGCCAAAATAATGCTTATTAAAGCTGAAGTTATTCATTCAAGAGCTGTGAGTGATTTTCTCTTTGCATTTGGTTGTTTAATTCGCAGTAATTCGTCAGCATGTTTATTTACACTTCTGCCTCTTTAAGACAGACGTGCAGATCTATAGGCGACTGATAATAGGCAGATCCACTACATTTTCTTCTGACTATATCCATAACTACGTCCATTTTAGACACAAACTGTGTTTTGTTTAAGGGACTCTCCAAGCCGGTCATTTTGACATAGATGTCTGTGTACATTTGATCGTTTAGACGCGAGTGTGAAACCGAAAGTGTAATTTGCTCGTCTCGCTGCGGCTGTTTCAGAGCGCGCGCCGACTTGGGAACAATCTCTTGCACACATTTTTGTGCATTTAATCGTTATTTTTATTATTAAACGCATCCCACAATTTACCAGCAGTAGCTAGACTGTATCTTACTATACGGGGCGGCAGTGGCTCAGTGGTTCATGTAGGTTGTCTATAAACAGAAAGGTTGGTGGTTCGATCCCCGGTTCCACCTGACCAAGTGTCGAAGTGTCCTTGAGCAAGACACCTAACCCCAGCTGCTCCCGATGAGCTGGATGGCGCCTTGCATGGCTGACATCGCCGTCGGTGTATGAATGGGTGAATGTGAGGCAAAAATGTAAAGCACTTTGGATAAAAGCGCTATATAAATGCAGTCCATTTACCATTCCATTTACTACAATAACTGATCGTGCTGATTCTGTCATTGCGTTTGAGTTATAGGGAGAAATGACGGCGTAGGCTACTGCTGCAAAGGGAAGATTAAAATTAGATTTTAATCTTTGAAAGACAAAATCTAAAATAAAAGCAGGCTATCACAGATCTAAAGTGTAACCAGGCTATGTTTGAATGTTTAGTTCTGTCCTCGGCAGTCGTTTGCGTCTCTCTCTCTCTCTCTCTCTCTCTCTCTCTCTCTCTCTCTCTCTCTCTCTCTCTCTCTCTCTCGTCACGTGTATTTTCAAAAGTACCGACAGCAGAACCGATAACGTCCGAGCTTATCGATACAACGGTCTTTAAAAATTCAACCCCGGGGCACTAGTCATTTGTAAGTTCTTTCTTAAGTTGGAATGTAAAGTCCAGTAATTAGTAATTACTAGCTAGTTTGTAATTAACTGTGTACTTTATTCGGTAGCATCATTTGTTCTTAAAGGGTTACTTCAGCGATTAGCATATGGCTTTGTATCAGTAGAAATGGGGTATATTCAAATGATTGTGCTTCCCCCCCCCCCCTCATATCCCCCTGAGACATATAAATGGAGCTATGCTGAGCAATGTAAGTGTTTTAACTTCTTAAATTAAATTCTATGAAAGTTAAGCTTTCAAAGGCATGAACTGAAAACGGGCCAGACTGAACATGCACTGTGAATGTATGCCGCGATTAGCCTACCTCAGTTCTCATCACGAGAGCTCATCAGCTTATATATGACGGTAATTGTAATCTGACTCCTGCAGCGTTAGTGCTGTGACACTCGCGCGGTGACTCACTCATTAGATTGAATAGACACATTCAGTTTTTAATTGTAGTGTCTGTTCTCTAACTGAACTGATTTTATGAAAATGAACGCGGTCGCGGTGGGAAAGTGAAAATGATCCAGTAATCTAGTAGCGGTGGCTTTGGGAGTGGGAGTTAATGACACAGTTTAAATACAGATTCATCTTCCCAGCGCTGAAGTGCTCCTTTAAGGCAGAACGTAGCTAGTAAGTCGTAAGCTCTCCGTATAATAATTTGAGTCCTATAATATGACGCTTACCCACAATGATCCAATAATAGCCATCAAATACGTGAGCAGAAGTTGTGTTGAAATGGCCTGAATTTCAGCTTATATTTTTGCCTCAATTACTAACAGTAAAAATAATTTTAATATATATATATATATATATATATATATATATATATATATATATATATATATAAATGAATAACATGTAGAAACTGTATTTGAAAATAAATTAATAAGTATCAATACCGATATAACATTTATGGATTATAACTGATTTTATTTGACATGCACAACACAGACCACTGAGACAGATGCCCACACTGGTGCCCCGGTTTAGGACGGGTTTGCGTTGAAGAGCTGCTAACAAAGTATATCTTTTCACATAAACACACATTCTGTCTTAATATGTAAGTGAGTGTAAATGTCAGCATTATCATGTATGTCTAAAGAATTGAAGTCTGTCATGTAAAACGAGCAAATATTTAAAATATTTAGCAGTGCGTAAGTTATAACTTGTGCCCGTTTACATCAAAAGTTTTAACTTACGTACAGCTGGTGCAACCGGCCCCTTTTTTTTTCCACAACAGTTAATCGAATGTTAATTTAAGACTTAACAGATAATGTTTGCGTGAATACTCGCCAAGATATTTTGAAGTTATATTCTTTAATTCTGTGTCTGTGTGTGTGTGTGTGTGTGTGTGTGTGTGTGTGTGTGTATATCAGGATCCCACGCTGTGAGAGGCGTCTTTGTGTGGACGCTTCAGATCTGTCAGTCAGCATGAGTGAGATAGTTTTCAAATGAAAGGTACTTCTCTCAGAAGACATACAAATATAGATACTTTTAGATGTTTAATTGCTATATGGAGCATTGGGGTCACCAGATGAACTCATTTTTGTGAAAACCTCACAATTGACCAAAATTGTTCACTTGTTTTGCCTGTTGCTCTAAATTATGCCGTGCGCATTCAGACTCGTTTTGCCAGCACGGGTCACATATGCAGATTTGTGTTGGAGTGGTTGGGGAAGAGTTTAGTGTAGAGCAGTGGATCAAAAAATTTTTTGGATCGCAACCTTTTTTACCCCCACATTGTCCACAACAATATAAATAATAATAATAATAATAATAATATATATATATATATATATATATATATATATATATATATATATATATATATATATATATATATATATATATATATATATATATATATATATATATATTTTTTTTTTTTTTTTTTTTTTTTTTTTTTTTTGTTATAAAAATAACCAACAATTACAAAATATTTTTATTTTTATCTGTTGTTTTAATAATTTATTCTAACTCTAAAACCTATTACTTGGATCCTCTACAAAAAACAGATTAAAGATAATCTCCTCAGGGAGCGGGTGGCGGATAAAGGGGGAAAGTGCAGCCCAAATGACGAAAGCTTTGGGGACAGGGCATTTTAAATCCTACCTGCAGGGCCAGGGGCTTCCATCTCATGTTCTTTAGTAGGGCTGGGGCAGAGGTGAGCGTGCTCTGGGGACGCTTTTTCAGGGTCAATGTCACACCGGCAGGGTCCCCACGCAGAGAGCTTACCAAGTTTTTCAACTGCCAGCCCACCTACAGCAACAAACACAGGGTCAACATACACAGACTCGACAAGAACGCCACACAGACACATCACCTGACAAGCAACTGCTTGGAAATGCTAACATTCATCTCTATATTCGCCTATGGTGAATAATGGAGAGAGAATTGAACTATGTGCCACACACACATGCTTCCTGACACACAGTACATATTAATCAAGTTTATTATGTAGGAT
Organism: Pseudorasbora parva; assembly: GCF_024679245.1. Classification (NCBI taxonomy): domain Eukaryota; kingdom Metazoa; phylum Chordata; class Actinopteri; order Cypriniformes; family Gobionidae; genus Pseudorasbora; species Pseudorasbora parva. Next base: position 12,204,033 of record NC_090195.1, on the reverse strand, counting down.
GAGTGTACACTAGTAAGGTGTGATGATTGCTAATTTTCTTTTTATTTCACATTCAAGTCTGAAGGAGAACTTGACATTCCCTGGAAATGTCAATATTTGAGCCTTGGTTCATAATATATTATATGTAATCATGAATTTTGCACTGCAAAACATGAATGACGAACCAAATGCCTAATGTGGAAAAAAAAAATTCAAATGAATGACAATACTGACTTTAATAAATAAAAATAAATGATAAAGATAAATCAAATAAGTCTATACACTGACTATATAAACTGTATATATTATGTATAACTGTTTGCTGCTGTAAAATGCTTACTGAGCCAGCGAATGAAGCTAATAGCTGGAGGCAGTTGTTCAAATATAATTCTAAAAGACACTATATGCAAACGTTACACTTTTAAAGATGTTTACATTGCAGATGAATTATTAAACTACATTAATTCATAACATTTCACAGTTTAGTAGAGTAATAAGGCTGTGCAGTGTACCACAAGTGATTTTACATTGATTAAGATAAAATGCCACTATAATATGATAAAAATCATGGTACATTATCACAGACTCAAGTGGTTTTTATGTGATATGATATGTAGAATATAAAATGTAATTGTTGTGTAGTAAATCAGATTTTAAAGCTGGAAATATTAACGCTATAATGACACTTCATAAACCCAATAATCACTTCAGTGTCAGTCCCAAAATAAATCAATGGTTCATTTTAATATGCCAGACTTGTGTAAATAAAAACTCACACACACACAAAACATTTGTTTTTCTGTCGAAACGATAACTATCTACTCTGTTTTTTTTTTTCCAGAGCGTATGATTTGTTCTATTCCCTAACCTTCACAGAAACCTTTCTTCATTTTTAGATTGTTATCATTTAATGTGTTTATTAAGCAGTTAACTGTTGCCTTGTCCCCAAAATGCATGTGGTTTGAGGTTTTACTATCCTTTAATATCCTTGTGGGGACATTTGGTACCGTACCCACAATGTAGGCAAAACTTGATTCACACACACAGTTTACACTAAGCATGCCCTTCACAGACAGATAACGATACACAACCACAATAAACAACCACAAATACACACACACACACACACACACACACACTGAGATGGGCTGGAATCGCTGGATATACAGGACCGGATTCTGTAGCGCATGGGGACTAATCACAGATGTTACATAGAGCAGCTCCCACAATGCACCATTCTTTAACGCTCGCTGAGGTTGTTCCTGAGCAAGAGCCGCTCATTGTTACGGTAATTGTTGTCTGTGTGTTTTTTGCTACAAGCTGAATTCGTATCGCTTATCGCACATTAGAGGCACTTTAATCCATTTATGAAGGTGATGACAATCTAATTACATGAAGATTAATGAGGCCTTAGTGTTGCTGATCTTTCATCACAAAAACAGCTCAGCATCGCTCACCACGGCGACAAGATGACTGAAGACAAACAAGAAAAACTGAAGCAAAAGTTGAATTCTGATGCCTTGAGGTACAACAGAAAGGGAAAGAGCATCTTAAATCTGAACAACGATGTCAGAAGCCATTGTAATCAGAGATGATGAAAAGGGAACATTTAGATGTCTAACTTCATAATAGATACCACCACTTGAGAGTAAAATTCAAATATTCATAGAATTATTCAGCATATCATACAGATCAAACATTTCAAACAGAATTGATTTCACAAGCTAAAATCCATGTGCAATTAATTGTAGACACACACACATACAGTATACGCAGAAAGAGCTCTTAATCAATTCTTTGAAGGCAACTCCACGTTACGATCACTGGAGTACCTATTGACGCACTCCATATTCACGCAAAAAAAAGCACTCCTCTGTCCTTAATTTACAGCCTCTTATGGCCTTTAAACACACTCCAGTCTCACTCAGAAACACCATAACACACTCAATCAGCATTGTGAATTTAGTCAAATTGGAATACAGTTGCCCCAGTCCTAGAAATGAGCTGAAAAGACATCAAGTAATACTTGAAATATGTTGTAAACCTCTTGGTGCTTTAACAAGGACAAGTTAAAGCCCTTAAATTCAAATGGAACTAATTTCAGACCCATAATTCTATACACAATCACAGAGGAAGGGGGCAACTGCTGTTGAATGCCAAGTGAGGCATACGCACACAGGATAATAAAACTGATGAATGAATGGGTAGATGGATGATAAAATCGAAGTATAAATGAGCCGAATGGATTGAATGACTAAGAGAGACTGAGACTCACCACTGTCTGATGGTTCACCTGGATGACCTCATCACCTGCGTGAATCTTTTTACAGCGATCAGCTGGAGACTAAGAAAGAGATGAAAAGGAGAGATATAAAAAGACAGAATAATAAAGGGAAATAAATGAATGTCAGATTAAAAAAAAGATGTACTGCAATATTCTAAGTATTGCATTTAATTCTAAGCATTTGGTAGATGCTTTCACCCAAACATGACATTGCATTTATGGTATATACACTCCCGGTCAAAAATATAGAAAAATGAATGGGTTAGTAAATTCAAATCCATTACTCATCCCAATAAGACTTACGTTCACCTATAGATATTTTAAATGAAATTTGAGCAATTTCTGTCCCTCCATAGGCAGCTACACAACTGACACTTTGACGCTTCAAAAATTCATAAAGAGATCGTAAAACTAATCCATATGAATTTAGAGGTTTAGTCCAAATTTTCTAAAGAGACTTGATTGCTTTATATGATAAAACCTGACGTGGTCATACTCAATTCTATTCTGAATATAAGTCTGACACTGCTCCATTGGGCTGTGATTATGGGGTGTGTTTCAACTGAACCAGGAAAGACCTCAATTGGATAGACCTACAACCATTCAGAGCAACGGAGCGACACATAACGTTAGTTGTCAAATGTCAACAGAACTCAACAGCACTGTGTTGCCAAGTGTGCGTTTTTTATGCGGGTTGCTTTCCATGTCCGCGTGTTGAAGCGACCTAATATATATATATATATATATATATATACCCAGGAATGTGAATCATAGCAGGCAATCTTGACAAAATAACACACATTTTACACCCTAAACACCATTTTTTTCCTGAGAACCCCCTGAAAAGCTATTGTTTTGTGCTAGTAGTTGGCGGGTTTTGTTGTAAAAACTTGGCAACCCTGTCTTGCACGCAGTCTGAAATAAGTAACGTTAGAAGAAAAAGATGAGTGTAAACGATCTTTGACGGTGTTCTAAAAAAAAAGAGTTTAAGGATACACAGTTACTTACCAACATGATCATCATTTCTGAGAGAATGCATGCGTGAACGCATATACGAACAAGTTCTCCGTTTAGGATTAGAACAAATTCAACCCAAGTGCCTTTGATGATGTGGATGATTAAGTTACTGTTAATCATCTGTTCATCATCGTCTAAAGCCCGCCCTCGTGATTTCATTGGTCTGAACAGTTTCTGTTCGGGCATAATCACTCCTCTATGGATCAAGTTCAGACCGAACTGCCCGAGCTGAAATGTTGTGGGCGGGGCTAAGTTCAGCTGGTATCCAGGCTAATGATAAACAGATTGAACTACACTTTTATTTACATTTAAAAATTTGTCAGCGAACATAAACAGAAGCTCAACCAAATGTGTTTGACGCAAAAACCTCATTGTTTCTTGCTGAAGCTCAAACGTGCTGCGTAACTTGAGAATGAACCTCACTGATTTTTGCACATCAAGTGAACATGCTTGAACTTCCGTTTATCATAACTAATGTGTGCGTTGATGAAAGTTTATAAGTTAAAAAAGCCTAAATTGAATCTGTTCATCATATGAAGTAATCGTGTCTCTTCATAAAATTTTGACTAAACCACTCAATTCATTTGGATTACTTTTATGATCTCTTCATAAACTCTTTGATGAGAGTATTTGCGTGGATTGTCAATGGAAGCACAGAAATCTCTCCGATTTTATTAAAAAATATCTTCATTTCTATTCGGAAAATTAACGAAGATGACATGAGGGTGAGTTAATGATGACAGAGAATTTTCATTTTTTGGTGAACTAACCCTTTAATTTGATTTTATATTTTGAAAATGGTCTCTTATGCTCACAGGGGCTGCATTTATTAGATGCAAAATACATTAAAAACAGAAATATTGTGAGATATTATTACAATTTAAAACAACTTTTTAAATATATTTTTCAAATGTAATCCATTACTGTGATGCAAAGCTGATTTTTCACCATCTTTACTCCAAGCTTCAGTGTCACATGATTCTTCAGAAATCAATCTAATTTGCAGATTCTGTGATTTAACTCACAAACATTAACTTTTGACCGGTAGTGTACATTTGATCAGTTTATGCATTCCCTGGTAATTAAACAAATGACCTTGATGTTGCCAGCACCATGCTCTACAGTTTGAGCTGCAGTAATTATATATATATATATATATATAACAAAAACAATGAGCATAAAACAGAGACACAAAATGAATGTGGATAGAATAGAGAATAGCTCTGATAATTTGGTCTGGCAAGAATTTGATGGGAAATGAGATCATGATGGAAATCTCTCTGTGGAGACATGCGATGAAGAGATAAATTTGGGAAACGTCCATTTATCTGTGAAATCTTAATGTGTTATTCGTTTAATCTCAGTGTAGTCAGATGCAATTGAAATATGACATATAAACAGTAAATTGTGTTTTTCTTTACTATGGGTACTCTATATTGCAGTATACTGGGTGGTTTCCACCCACTATTGCAGCTACAACAAAAACTAAGAGCTTTCAGTCACATGATCACTGTATCTTTATTTAGAGCACTTTCTCTTTCTCTCTCTCTCTCTCTCTCTCTCTCTCTCTCTCTCTCTCTCTCTCTCTCTCTCTCTCTCTCTCTCTCTCTCTCTCTCTTTTATCATATACAATAACAGCTGTACAATCAATTGCTGAGATTTATTAGTTTTATCTGCAGTACACTGGACATTATAAAGACATGAATTAGAGCACATGAATTAGAGCGGCTCTTACCCCCTCTGTAGTTCCTGTGATAACATGAAGTCCATCATATGTGGATTTGATGTACATTCCCTTAAGATTTAAGAGACAAAAGAAAAAGATAATAGATTATAATTAATAATCACTATTCTTTTCTCTTCCTCTAGTCTCATACTCACACAGAAAAACACTTCAAAAGCCTTCTAGTTTATTTATGTGCACATAGAAAAGTGAAATTACTTTTAATAAAATAGATTTTGATCACACAAGCATCCATACATACACATATTCGCTGATTAGGACAAAGATCAGTGTTGGGGAAATTACTTTGAAACTGTTAGCCAAGTTACACAAGTAACGTATAATTACAATTAGTTAAGTGTGAAGTGAGAATATAAGAAGTGACATATAAGCTACCCAAAGCTACACTGCTGTAACTGCACGCTATACTGCTAACAAAAACTACATTCAAGCTTTTAAAGTGGAAATATCTGTAATACAAAAGCTGGGTTCAAAAGATGTTGTTGAAAGAAGTATCTTAAGCTCATCAAGGCAGTATTTATTTGATTTAAACAATATACTACAACCAGTAACAGCAAAATATTATTACAATGTAAAATATTTTTTGTTTGTTTTAATATATTTTTAAATGTAATTCATTCCTGTGTCGGCAAAGCTGAATTTTCCGCATCATTTCGCCAGTCTTTAGTGTCACATGATCCTTGTTGAAACATGCTATAGAAAGAACAGCGTTTATTTAAACAGAAATCTTTTGAAACATTTTCAATGTCTTTACTGTTAATTTTGATCAATTTAAAGCCTTGCTGATTAAAAGATTTCTTTCTAAAAAGATTTAATCTTACAGACCCCAAACTTTTGAATGGTAGAGAATATAATATATTAGTTTTTTTTATTTTTTTATATTAAACGAATAGTATTTAATATGTAAATAAATTATCATTTATATTTGCAAAAGAATTTATCAATCACAAATTAGTGTGACATTAACATGGTTATGAACAAATATACTTACATCACATTTCTAATCAAACTAAAACAACCTACAATGATCTAAATAACTGCAGTGACAAACAGCAGTAATTAGAACAGCGGTCAGTAGCAAAGTATAAATGCATGATCTTACCAGACCCTCTGTAGGTTTAATATTAGCCAGTTGAACCACCTCCAGATGTGCCGATTGGGAGACCAGGGGGTCTGACGACAGTGAGATGATGTGGTCACACACTCCAGATAATGTCTTGCACTTCAGAAAGAGAAAAAGAGTGAGCATATACATTTCTTTCTGCACTGGGCGATTAATTAGATATCACTCAGCCTCATAAATATGATAATATTTATGTTTAACGTCCCGTGACCACAGAATGCATCTTTAGAAGTCAATATTTATGGGGCATAGTTTTAATAAACAGATGAAACCATTTCCATTGGGAATGACTTTGTTATGCCTAAAACGACGAAGGGCCCTATCATAAACCCGGTGCAATGCGAGGCCAAACGCGACACAAGGTTTTGCTGGTTTCAGCCCGGCGCAGCTATTGTTTTTACGTTGTTTAAATATCAAACGCACTCGCGCGCATCCGTTTGCACATGGGTGTGCTGGTCTGAAAATGAGGTGTGTTCAGGCGCATTGTTGGTGCGTTGCTATTTTGAGGCAACTGAAAACGGCGGTATTTTTTGGTTATTTATAGGTGGATGCACAAAATGTGTACACTTTGCTTATTACACACACAGAGTACGCACAACAGCACACAAACATGCCAAATATTAAAAAAGCAAGTATTATTTGTGTGGGTTGGTCAGGAATAAATATGCTGATAATTTGATGTCTATCTATCTATCTATCTATCTATCTATCTATCTATCTATCTATCTATCTATCTATCTATCTATCTATCTATCTATCTATCCATCCATCCATCCATCCATCCATCCATCCATCCATCCATCCATCCATCCATCCATCCATCCATCCATCCATCCATCTATCTATCTATCTATCTATCTATCTATCTATCTATCTATCTATCTATCTATCCATCTACCTATCTAAAGTACCTATCTTTACCTAATGCAACGTTGAAAGGCACACTGTCATGAAGGTATGATAGTAATTGCGGACGGATTTTCAAAAAGTGAACCTGATTGTCTCTGCTCAGCATTTCTGTAGGTATATTGCAGAATTACATTTCCTTATTAGGGTCCTGTAACACTTTAATTCACTTTGTTTTATGGTTTCATCTCTCGCTCTACTTCTGCTTTCATCTGGTGTCATTGCTGTGTTTGTTTCTCCTCCTACAGTCAGTAACTGAGGTGGGGTTGTGCTGGAAAATCAAATCTGCTGCAAGCAGGCGCAATGTGAAGGTATTTATAGCTATAGGACTCAGTGAGAATGACAGCTGTGCCCAGCCCAGCAGTCTGTGGCGACAACAGGACCTGCCACACACACTGCTGTGTGCTGGTGTGTATGAGACGGGAATCTCACAAAGAGCCTTGATGTGGGTCTCCTGCGACTGCAAAAGGGAACTTCACCTCAGGGCCTGAAGAAGCATAATACATGTTCGCTAAATGATGTCCGCAGGTCATAAAATGTCTATTCCCATGAATGGGAATTAAAAATGGTCCCTAAGTGGTCCAAAAATCAGATAAGAGTTTACATTTTTTTGATAATTTAGTTTGGAAAAGGAGCTTAATATAATATAATATAATATAATATAATATAATATAATATAATATAATATAATATAATATAATATAATATAATATAATATTTACTTAAAGAGGCCTTAAACTGGTTCTTTTCTGGAAAAAAATAAGAGTAACAGCACCAAACTAAAACATACATTTATAACCGTGAGAAATAGCATTATTTAATGTAATACTTTATAGATTACACAGGAAAGAACTATAGGATATTTTTCAAATATTCTGCGAACACTACTGAATGTTGAATTGAATCAGCTTTTTAAATGCACTACATTTAAAACGTCTATTCACATCATGGTGTGGTAATAAAATCAGTCAGGCGTTACATTTTTTCTACCACACAGAGATAACAGGCAGAGAGAGCATGTGTATGAGCATCCTCGTAGTTCTTCTTGTAAATGAAGAAATGGAAGCAGAGCTCACAGGAGAAACATTAGAGCTCATTATCAGCCTCATATTGCAGCGTAAAAAAAGAAGAGAAATACTTACCACATGGAGGATCTTGTTTTCGGTTTCATAGACGGTGCAGTCCTGCGAAGAGGAGGGGTAAGATGTTACTGTCATTTTAAAGGGGTGGTTGCATGCGATTTTTTTACTTTAGTTAGTGTGTAATGTTGCTGCTTGAGCATAAACAGTATCTGCAAAGTTACAGCACTGAAAGTTCATTGCAAACGGAGATATTGTCTTTTAAAGTTATGGCAGTTTATTGACTACAAAAACGGCCGGTTGGGACTACAGCGAGCTTCTTCCCGGGTTGGTGACATCATAAACCCTTGCTAATCACCGCAGATGTTGACTTCTGCCCGTAATGGTAAGGGGCGTGGCGTTTCGGACAACCTGTGCTTGGCACTTCAGCCAATAAAAATACATGAAACTACATTTGGGAATCTAACCAATCTAAGACCATTGCGTTTTTCGGAGGGATGGGCTACATAGAAGCAGGAAGCAAACAAGCCGTTCAAAGGACAGTGGAGACAGCGGTGTGGAATAAAGGTCAAATATAAGAAAAGTATTAAGACATGCTATACTGCGCCCCATAAACACAACCAAGCCTAGAAAATAAACACGGAACCACCCCTTTAAACAGTTTAGGCCTCTCTCATACAAACTCACCCACACAGAGCGCTTGAGAAAACATTTACTGAGCAAAATATCTCTGCAGATGGGTTAATCTTCCAAACAGCTGGGTCACCGTGTTCAGAAATGTCTCTCTCTCTCTCTCTCTCTCTCTCTCTCAGATGCTGATCTAATGTTGGAAGGTTGAACAGAGGAGAGCCCAAGGCTCAATTTAACATTCAGGCTCTGATGGAGACATTTCAAGGAGCTCCTGAGGTTCCCGCTGGGGGCCGGGACTGCTGTGAAAGTTCACGGAAAAATAGCAAATCTGCCATGAGATTGTGTTTGTGCAGGTGTCATATACAGGGCAGTGAGACCTGCATGAATTGTATACGTACACATATATGTAGAGGATTTTTTTATTTGTTATTTGCTTGTCTATTGGTCACAAACAGATTGATTTTATCAAATACATTGATTGTTATTACTAGATGTATCTGGAATTAACCGACAGTTTGAGGAGGTCTATACAGATGTTGAGGCTGCGCATACAGTGTGTTCACTAACCGCGGACCAATCAACTGTGAGCTCAGTGCCTGATTTCAGCCACAGTAAAATGGGAGAACTTTACTTACAATATAAATCCATTGGTATAAAAACAGACTTTGAATAGGGTTTTTTACAATAGTATAACAATTTTAAGAAAGCCTATTGAAAAGAAAGTCCATCTTTAAAGAAATTAATACTTTTATTCTGCATTTAACTGGTCAAAAGTGTCAGTTAAGAGATTTTTAATATTACAAAATATTTCTATGGTGTTCTTTTGAACTCTCTATTCATAAAAAATAATAGACATACACAATTATTAATCACAATGACACAATTGTCTTCTTTAGTCTTCTGCCTTTGAATTTGTTTCATAACTGATAAACTAACATTGGCCCAGCGATCTGAATCTTTATAGCTAATTCAGATTTGTTTCATAATTGATGAACTTTGCAACATCGACACTATAGCCTGGTTTCAATTACATAATTACGCAAAACTTTTGCGATATTTTCTAAATGTCGATAAAAAACGATTGTGGAATAACGCTGTTTCCTTAATCAATGTTGTGCGACTAAAACTTTATTTTTTCCTCAGTCATTCCAAAAATCTTGCAAAGGATGTTGGTAGTTTACATATATCGCAGCCACCGCACTAGCCTTTATTTTATTTGTATTATTATATTTTTAACCAAAGGAGACGTAGGAGTGTTATCCAAGTATTAACGGCAAGGAAAGCCTCTTATACTTGGGAGCGACCATGTATGAGGTGTTTCTGGGTGTTTCTCCCTATATCTGCTTTAAGGTCTTAAGGGGGGGGGGGGGGGGGTAAAATGCTGTTTCATGCATACTG